>NW_027271563.1:2352500-2419928 GCF_040938485.1 Diadema antillarum | reverse complement strand
TATTATATGTTTTCTATATTGCCAAGAGGATAAATGGCATTTCGGGGGCACACGCCACAGGGTCGCCCTTCAATAAGCACCCTCTTTATTGTGTAGATCTTGTAAAGCAAATCTTCTTCTATCATATTCATGACTTTTCATTTATATAAGAGTGTATTTGCTGTATTGCTGGACCTACATTTAAAACCATTCACGCTAGAACAACTGCATTTGCGTTGCTAATATCCGTATCTTGTCATAAAGGGCGTGAGCGTAGGTGTAAATTTAGACACCTCCCCAGGGATTACCTTTGCATGTCCACCTTTTTGACAATGTAGTTATTGTAGAGCAATGTTTCCTCTACTAATTAGTTGCATTTTTTTGGGAAACAAAAGTGCCTTTGCTATACGGCACGATGGAATTTCGAAAACATGTACGTTTGGAACATATATATATATATATATATTCTCTCACCAGGTCTACCGCAAACCCACTCACACTGACAGATATCTTCACTACCGCTCCTTCCATCATCCAGCAGTCCGCCAGTCAGTACCGAACGCTCTCGTCCGACGTGCTCATCAAATCAGCGACAAAGAACATCTTCGACAAGAACTCGAACATATCACAGACACACTCACCACTATCAACCAATACCCCAAGCACAAAATCAACACTCAGGCACCTTCTCATCCCAACCAAGCAGCCAAGGAACAGCCCATCACAACTGTAAATCTTCCCTACCTCGGCGCCACCTCGCACAAACTACAACGCATCTTCAAGTCCGCCAACATCCAGGTCCGTCATACATCTTCCAATAAACTTCACAATTCATTGCACTCACACAAAGACAAGCACCCCAAACACAAACAACCAGGTGTCTACCGTATCCCTTGCGAATGCGGCAAAGTCTACATAGGTGAAACAGGGAGATCGCTAGAGACCAGACTGAAAGAACACAAAACATGCTACAGACGTTCGGAATGGGAAAAGTCAGCCATCGTGAAACACGCTCAACAGTCGGAACATCGCATCAACTGGGAAGACAGCAAACTCATCACATCCATCAAAAACTGGAACACACGACGCATCAGAGAAGCCATAGAAATTCACACACACGACACTGTTACACAGGATACTGGACTCCACATCAACAACATCTGGCTCCCTCTCATCAACAAACCATCGAACACCAACAATGACAACAACAACAACACACTCTCTCCACAGCACATTCCCCCCTCTACTTCTTCCTCTCATATCTCTTCCCCCACCTCTTCACAACAGCGCCCACGACGTCAACCGCGCCTCCCACTCACGACCACACCTATCGCTGGTTCGAGAAGACGCCCTCACCGACACAAGTCATCCACACCACCGGCGTCCACCCCAACCACTAACCCGGACTCCAATCTCCGGCCACGACCTACTAACAGCCAAGTTAGCTCTCACAGATATACTCCGTCATCAACACACTCCGAGAACAATAGAACGCATCAACGACCGCAACACTCCACCAACAGTCGACGCTCAGCTCGCCTGCGAGCCCGCCTCAACCGACCACTTCCTTCTAGGTCCGCATTCTCCATATTATATAGCCCGCCTCTTCTCCGATCACGCTTCACTTCTGACGAAGGACAGTCAATCTGCCCGAAATGTCAAGTTCCTCGGTTCTCCTAGTTATTCTTATAACTAGATTTCTTGCGCTACTTTCACTAGCACCTTTACTCAGTGTTTCATTTCTCTTTCCTCTCTCTCTCTCTCTTACACTTTTGTTTGTTTCTACACTACTTATCTTTTCTTTTCTTTTCTGTTCTCTTCTCTTCTTTCTTCTTTTTGTTTTATTTCTTCCTTCCATACAACCCAACGGTCCTTTTCAGGACCACTACTTAATTTACACATTTCTCCACAGGTTATTTCTCTTGTCTTCTCTCCTCAGGTCTACACTTTAACCTCATTTTGATTTCTTATTTTTGCTTTTCTCCCACAGGAACCTTTTCAGGACTTAACTGTCATCAATTTTCCTTTCCATTTTTTTTTTCTCCCTCTCAGCAGCATTTCATTCTAGGATCCATACTAGCTCCCTCTGATTTACGTATTGAATTTCAATTTGTTCTTTTCTACTTCTTTTCTTTGTCCCCCCCCCCCGCCTCTCTCTCTCTCTCTCTCTCTCTATCTCCCTTCTATCAACATATTCTCATCTCTCCTCTACTTACCCTTCCTTCGAGGGATTATTCGTCCTTTCTCCATTGATTCCGCATTCCATAGTCACACTGTTCGCCGACTTCGTTTTTCTTCTCTTGGTTTGATGAATCTTTACTGCTCTCTCCTATCTCCATGATTCTCCAACATTCAACTCCTTCCTCTTCCTCTTCCCTTCTATTTCATCTTTCCCCTTCCAACGATGTCCGAACATCCTACTTGATTCTCACACTATTCTTCCTTACCACTCTCTGTGTTCCTTTCTCTACCGTCTCCACTAGTGCAACTTCAACCTCTAGCCCATTACTGTCTCCCACTCTTCACTTTCTGCCCTCCTCACAACCCCCATATGTCGCTTCCCTCTTCGTTTCTCCTCTTTCTAGGCTCTTCTGCCAAACAGCGATCCGATTAAGGACTACATACACATGGTGTCACCGCAAATCTTTCTTCCTCATATATATATTCGCGTTATATGATATTATATGTTTTCTGTATTGCCATGAGGGTGGAGTATTTTTGGCACATCCCACAGGGTTGCCGTTTGATGCGCACCCTCTTAAGTGTATAGATCTTGTAAAGTTAAGTTTCTTCTATCATTTTCATAACTTGTCATCGATGAAAATTGTATTTGATGTATTGCCGGAACTACTTTTACAACCATTCACGCTAGAACAACGGTATTTGCGTTGCTAATATCTGTGTTTTGTCTTAAGGGTGCGTGAGCGTAGGTGTAATTTTGGACCATTCCCAAGGCATTGTCCTTTAATGTTCACCCTTTTGACAATATGGATATCGTTAAGGGATGTCTCCTCTATTAACTACAATGTATTTTTGAAAACAAAAGTGCCCATGCTGCATGGCATGATCGAAGTTTGAAACATGTACGTTTGGAACATTCGCGTTAATGATATTCAATGTTTTCTATATTGCCGTGAGGGTGGGGTACTTTGGGGCACATCCCACAGGATTGGAATTTAATGTGCATCCTCTCACTGAATAGATATTGTGAAGCAATGCTTCTTCTATCATTTCCACGACATTCATCGATATAAAAGTGTGTAGCTGTATTGCCGGAACTACTTCTAAGACCATGCACCAAAGAACGTCAGTATTTGCGTTCATAGTATCCGTGTGTTGTAATTACGGGGCTTGAGCAGAGGTGTAATTTTGGACACTTCCCAAGGGATTGCTGTGAAATGTTCACCCTTTTGACAATAAAATTAAGGTAGAGCAATTTTTTCTTCTTTTAATTATATTGCATTTCTTGAAAACAATAGGGCACTTGCTGTACAACCGTTGGAAAATTGGAACATATTCGTGCTAAATGATAGTGCATGTTTCCTTTATTGCCCTAGGGGTTGGATGATTTGAACACATCCCACTCGGTGGGCTTTGATTGTGCACCCCTTTTGCTATATGATATTGAAAAGCAGTGTCTCTACCATTTAAAAATCATGAAAAGTAAAGTGTTTTTATTTACAACCCGGCAAAACGACTTTCTACGTGCATGTACAACTGAATTTGCTTTGGCATATAATGCATGTTTTGTTAAACTGTTTTGGGACCACGAAGGTCAAGGTATGGGTGATTTGGGCACTTCCCAAGGGCTTGCGTTTGAATGTCCAACTTTTTGACAATATAGATATTGTAAAGCAACGTCTCCTGTATTACCTGAATTGCATTTTACGAAAATAAAAGAGTATGTGCTAGACAGGCGGAAGAACTTTTCAGAGGCATGTACCCATGGAACATTTTTTTTCGCCGTTGTATATACTGCATGTTTTTCATTGCCCTTAGGATTTCACCTTTTCATCTTATAGATATTGTAGAACAATAATTCTTCTATAACTTCCACTGAAATTTAATGGAAATGAAACGAAAAGGACGTTATAGAGGGTTGTTTGTTTGTTTGTTTTTTCGCTTCAAACAGCTGTATTCACGTGTATATACTGTGTTTTGTACCGGGCTGTGATGGTATAGGGATAAATTCGGGTACCTCCCTCCGAGTCGCTTTGACTCATGTGCACCACTTTTTAAAGATGTACTTTCATGGAAATAGTCTTTGCTAGACGGCCAAACGACTTTAAAGAAAAAAAATTCTTGTACGCTTAGAACAACGGAAATCGCGTTGGTTGATGCATGTTTTGCAAATGGCCGTGGGGATATGATCGATAGGGGTAACTTTGGTCACTACCCACAGAGTTTCCTTTGACTGTGCTATCTTCAATATCTCAAAACCCTCAAGGGTGCAAGAGCTGAATCATCCAGAATCGAATAAGCAACTCTCCAAATTGGACAGGTTATAGATGTTGACAGTTGTTTATATTCGTACTTTGATTCTACGTAATTAATGGATAAGCTATCATTATCTGTCTGATAACAAACTATTATTCGCTTAAAATTATTCATGCTAGGTTTCTAATGCTGAAAAGTTTGTTTTTGGTGAAGAGAAACTGAAATATCACATTTGAACACTCTTGATATGCTCATATCGGGCACTTTGGTGCATTTGAACATTCCGTTGGCTCGGTACCCTTTGCATATTATGCAAATGAGGCCCAGATTATGTACATGGAATTGTTTGTATCGCACTAAGTGACATTGCAAACATATGTTTCAACACTTTCAGTGTTCCAATCTGAAACCTAGAAGCATAGTTTTCATGGAAACACTGTATTATTATCATTATTGGAGCTAATTTGCATATTATTCAAATGAGGCCATGAATATGAACATGGGATTGGTTGCATCGCACTAACTTACATTGCAAACATATGTTTCAACACTTTGGGTGTTCCAATCTGAAACCTAGAAGCATAGTTTTCATGGAAACACTGTATTTTTATCATTATTGGAGCTAATTTGCATATTATGCAAATGAGGGGTTGTTCCCCCTCCCACGGTGAGAACTTTTTGCATTTTTATGTTGTAAATGGTGCAATTTGATGCATGTTTTTCCGTCTTTTATCGACTTGACACGGCCCACTTGTTTAAGGTAGCAGGATATTTTGATGTGCTGGAATATTATTGAACAATTTGTCTATAAAGTGGTAGCATTTGAATAAACTTCTTGTATTAATCTATTGTTACAATCAATTTCATGAACGTTGTCTGTTAAGCAATCAAACAGAAATAAAAATAAAAAGGCATGCTCACGAGGGTGTATATACACAAAGGTGATTTTACATTTTCAGACCTGAAATTCAGCGATCTGGTGCAAACTTTTGGTGCAATACTTGGATTTTTTTCTAGTTCCCCCCCCCCAAAAAAAAAAACAACAACAAACAAACAAAACAAAATTTCTGGAAATAATTTGGACTTTTTTTCAGGAAAGTGTTAATAGCAAAATCACGGCATTTAGCTCTTATTCCGCGTGTGCATCATCTATGTGTATGTACAAAGTCTAATGAGGTAGAGGGGGAGGGTGTGGGAGGGGGGATGCCCCCTCCCACTCGACGGAGCTTTTGCGTTTTTAAAATCAAGATAAAGCGAACTGAAGAACACTTTTTGTGAGAAATTCGGGTAGTGTGATTTTTCCCCCGATTTTTCCCCTTTCTTTCTTTTTTTTTTTCACGATCCAAAAGTGTGTGTGTGTGTGGGGGGGGGGGGGGGGGGGGGGGGCTGCAGCCCCCCCCCCAGCCCCCCCCCCCGTTCCGCGGCACCTGTCCATATTATCCAAGACCCAATAAACAATACTTTAATTGTCCACTTCGACTCTGATTCTGTGGCAGCAGACGACCATGCCACTGTACTGTATGCATGCCAGAACGGAGTCTATAAAAAAACACAGATAGTCTTTGCTCAAGTGACACAATTGGCAATTTTGACGCATTAGGGTTTATTAAAAAAAAATGCCTCCGGCCGTGTTCGTTGCTGTACAATCGCACTTAGTCTCGATTCAGACACACAGGGGATATACTCATGTAGCGCAGACCGCATTCTTGGCTAAATAAAAGGCTAGACGAGTCGTGGAGGAGGTAACCAGAAGGCTCTGGAGGTAACCACCGATGAAGGGCGCCAACCATAGTTGGATGAGAATCTATTTTCTGCAAGTCGTGTGAATGCAAATGCATGTTGACTATTAGGCCTATGTTAAACGAAATGAATTCATATTCATGCAGTGCATGCATGCTTTGTAGTAGGCCCTATAATTCTGTATATCATATCAATGATCAATATGCTTAAAACGGTATTCATATCAAAACGTCTAAGAAAATCTTCTCTTTCTACAAATCTCGATCCGAACTTCGTGAGAGTTGCTTGTAAGTAAATGAAAATTGTATGCACTATTTATACTCACGTGCAGGTCCTGTCCATCATGAAACCTGAAACACTTGTTGTCCTAAAAGCCATTCCTGAAATATGAAAAAGTAAGATTTATAAAGCAAATGTATAAGTTATCTATAGTTTTAAGTAAGACGTTTATTTGTGAATGATTATAGAACGGGATTATTATACACACAGTAACAGGCCCATTTCCACGTTCCCAGTCACACGAATAGTCACACAGTCACAGTCACTTGAAACTTGAAACTTGAAACTTGAATAACAAAGAACATGATACACTCTTCTCTTAATTTGCATACACTGTTTGCAACATTATATGCCTATAGGGAATTATACAGTGCATAATAGTGAGTTGACAAACTACACTGTACTATACTTCTATACAGCATGGCTGTGTTTCAATGTAGAAATTGCCCAAGTTTTGCTTATAGTGTTGTTTTGTTATGATATGAATAAATTTGTTTCAGTCAGATTCAAATCATTTTCAGACCTCCATAATCAATGCTGATAATGCAAAGAATTCATATTTTCTTGGAAAGTTACAACTTCTATACAAGCTTGACAGCTTTTCTTAGGTATCCCTTCATGTGTCTCAGGTCTTTTGCATCTTGCCTGCATGATTATACTTTCAATATTTGCTGTATTATATACGAGTTGTGCTTGTTTTGTATTTTGCATTTAATACCAAGAAGTATTAGTCCAGGCTAGAAGGCATCTATAGCCTTGCTTTTTGATGGTTTCTTGTCAGTTTGAGGGTGCTGATTCCAATTCTGATTGATGCCACTCGCGTACCCTTGAGCATTTTCTGCAAAATGCAAAAATCCAAAATGGCCGCCAGATATGCTAATTTGGCCATGATAATCACAATAATGTGCATTCTTTAACCAATTATGTTATTATTCCACCAAACTTTGTTCATTTCTGTTCCTAGAGATACTCCATCACAGCTGCATATGCAAAAGAATTTTCATTTCGTGTAGGCACATTTAGTATTTTAAAGCTCATTTCCAATCAAAATGGCCGCCATTCCTATATGCTCATGTACAATATAATGGCAAAAGAAATATGCACAGAAATATAGAACAAATTTACTGTATTTCTAGTCCCGTACCTACTCTGTTATAAACTGTTGCATGTGCAATACAAATGATATGTTGGGTGCCACTCACAATATAGAGGGCTTACATGTATTGTTATTCTTCTAAATGCAAAAATTCAAAATGGCCGCCACTCTTATTCTCCTGTACAATGGATGGCAAAAATATATGTGGAAATAGAAAACCAGTTTGCTGGGGTTTTTTTTTCTGTCATGTAGCTACATTGTTTAATCAAGATTTAGTGCTGATTAGGCCCTATTTATCTGAAGGATGTTCTTAACAAAAAGTTATTCTTTAGTCCTAAGTTGCTACATCCATAGGCTTTTCACTAGGAATTAGGAATGGAGTTTTGAGTATTTAATATTCATAAGCCTTACGATGTTCAACACAATTTCAGATCTTTTATTTTGTTTATATATTTTTATATCATATAAATGCACTTAACATCACGCAAAAAACCAATACCTTCGTATAAAACTACATGCAGATTGAATATAAAAATGTAATACTAACACAATATATCAAGAAGCCTAGATGCGTGGTATTTATCAAATCTTCCCCATTTCTTTGGAATAAACTCCCTCTTTAGGCCTATATTAGTAATGCTGAAAATGTTGATTGGTTCAAGTCATTGTTGAAAACTTATCTGTTTAACCGCAATTCTGTTGTTGTTGTTGCTGTCGTTACTTCATAATAATGTACATAATGCTGTATTTTATCTCTATGTCATACTTTTTTTTTCCTGACTGAAACATCAGTATTAAGCGCTATATAAATGTTATTCATTATATCATTATCATTATCATGATTGATGGGGATCTCAAAAAATTTCTTGAGCTGGGCACAGACATGACAGACAATGACAGGGACATAGATATTTTGCAGTACCTGTTACATAGGCCTATATGGTAGCACTGATTGGTCATCAAATGATAATATGTAAAGCCTCAAGAGCCTTCGATCCGATCTAGCAGATGTATTACTAATTGTTTTGTTGAGAATGTGATGATCCTACCCAGCTACCTCCGCCACATTTAAAGTAGAGGTAGAGTGGCGAGAATGAATAAACATCGGATATCGTAGTGGTGATGAACCGTTGTATACGACATGCTTTATCGTTGATTGCAGCATACTTCGAGTGGTTACACGTCCGTATAGGAGACATTCTACGTGCATGTGAGTGCCCTAAATTGAAACATAATATATGTATAACTTCGCTGGTGTCGTCAACAGGTGGAATTTGTGATGGAAATCCATGAAACTCTCCCGCTAGTTTTTTGGCGGTCTGCCGTCAGACGGCGAAGACGTTTCTTGTTGCAGAGGTGGTACCACGCCCTCACCGGTGACAAACATGTATTGGATCGGGCTTCCACGATCTGCATCAAGAACCAGCGTGACCAAGCAAGACTGCCCATGTCATTGGTTTGTAAACTACGTTCAAACATTACAAAAATCATTGTGCCATATGATTTATCAACCAAAAATCCCAGTTTGCAAAGCCAATATTGCCAAATTATTACAGTTGTAGAGCACTTTCATGTGAATTTAGAAAAAAAAAAATCCTGCGCAAGCTTGAGTCTTTGCTAACTGGTATATCAACATTATTAGGCCTACATAGTACCTCATATCATTTGAATATTGGCTTACGAAGGATATCACCATCATGGGGGAACAGGTCCAATTGTTACTTTCTCGAACTCCCACATTTTTTGCCTAAATCTCGATGCGACTTCTTGTATTGCTAGGTTGTTTTTGATCGTACTCCATGCCTTGGGGACAACTCATGTGAGCGCAACTATGCAATAGCACGGCTCTTGATACTATCAAATTGTGAACCTGTTTTTGTTCCTTAATCCGTCGAAAATGAGGAAATACAAAGACGTTTATTGCTTTGAAATGTTATGCTGGTTGCATTTGACAGCTAACACAAACATTGTGTACCTGACTTTTTTTCCCCCACTCAATATTGGTATTGATATACATTGTTAAGATTAAGGCATATGCCAGGATGAACTTAACTTCTCTATTTAATGGAAATATGGAATGGAGTACTGGAAAGAGGTGTGAATTGGGTTGCGTGGACTCTAGAGCTATTTTTGCGTTGGCATTTACATTCTAGGGCGACGTACGACGTAGAGTTACAACGAGTATCGCCGATCAGCTCCTCCCGAACATGAAAGATCGTCTGAAGCAGATTCATAGCAAAATAGAAACCATTGGCGGTACTGTGAACGATGAGATGGCAAAGCAGTCCGAGAAACTGACAAAACTTTCCGATGAGATGGTAAAGCAGGCTGACGAACAGGCAAAGCAAGCAGACAAGCAGGCAGAGCAGTCCGGCAAACTGGCAAAGCAGTCCGACGAACTGGCAAAGCAGGCTAACGAGTTGTCTGGGGTGAAAGATCGATTTGATCGCATAGAGAAGAAGATAGACGAACTGCTTAAATATACTCTCGAAAGTAGATGAAACTTGTAACGAGAATCTTAGGACAGACTTCAAATTGGTGTCTCGATCACTAAGTTTGATCACAACCTAGTAATACCTGTGCCTTACTGCAGCTTGAATGATACTTCTTAAGAACAGATACATGCACACGCAAGCACACTCACACACAGAAATTCACACAAGACATGCACATCGTTATTGCTATGTGTATTATCTTATGTATTTTTTCGAGGCCCCATTTATTAGGTTAACATTTTTGCCAGACCACCTTCCTTCTTTTTTTTTTGTATGACACAAATGTAATTTGGTAACTGTGTGGTATAACATGTCTAGAGAAATGCTGATAATACTCATGACAACTTGTGACGGATTTAGTCATTGTTAAAGACGTACGGGTATCGATCATTTCGAGTATATAATACATTTTACCTGAATTACTTATAATGACGCCCAGTGTTTCAGATATGAATTATGAACGCTAACAACATATTGGCTATTCTGTTAAAAATGAATGACGATATTCGTGTACATCGTAAATGGTTCAGCATTTTTTTTTATATCATTGAGATAACCGAACTTCGACTGCATTACTTCGATTTTTTTTTCAAGAAGAGGACATACAAATAAAAAGATGGGGATTTTTTTTTTTTTTTTGCCTTCGAATGAAAATTTGACAAATCCGTTGAGGTATGGTTGGCTGGCTGTATTTCTAAGAAGTATTTCTAAGAATACTTAAAAAAAAACATGTAAGAACTATGTACATAGCCTTGTCTTCTCTCTCTCCTCCTTCTTCACTAATCCTAGTTTTGTTTTGTTTGTTGCTTTTTGTCATAAAACATCTTTTCCAGTGATTGTTATGTAGGTTAATGCTTGTATCTTGCCGAGGTTCTTCTTCAAGAAGATATGTACTATAGTATGCCTTAATTTTATAGTCATTGTATTATGCTTACGAGTATTTCAAAATGAATTCTTCTTGAAGTTTGATGGAAATATTATGTTTATTCACATGCTTTGCAAGGGAACAGAATATACGTATAATACATGATGAGTTTAACATATCAATCTTCTGATGTTTTTTATATGTGTTCGATATGTGTAGACTGAAAAAGATTTACGAAGTACTTTTCAAACTTTTGTTTCTATTGTCTAATGAATTCAGCAGCAAAATACTTTAGAATACTTAAAAAAAAAACCATATAAGAACTATGTACATAGTCTTGTCTTGTCTTCTTCATTCCTTTGCTTACTAAGCCTAGTTTTTTTTTTTGTTGTCATAAAACCTTTTTTTTTTCACTAATCGTTATGTACAGTTTAATCCTTTTTCATCATACCATAGTGTTCATATATTTTATAGTCCTTGTATTATGCTTACGAGTATTACAAATTGAATTTTCTTGACATTTCATGGATATATCATGTTTGTTCACGTGCTTTACAAGGGACAAAATTATTAATATACGTATGATACATGGTGAGATTAATCGCAAAATGGACTAAGTACCATTTTTTATATATTCAAAGAAAGTCCATCATCAGAGGAAAATCGAACATTTTTAGAGAGACACCTTTCGTTACAGAACGAGGAACATCTTTGAAGTTGTGATAGAAACACGCTACATTTTATTTTGTTCCTTGTTTTAGCATCTTTAATCTCAAATTATATTCACAAATAATGCAAATATCTCGTTTTGCGATCAAAGTCTTCCTAAAAATACATTTAACCTGGTCATAGGATCTAAAGTGTATTGAATTAGATACACTCAGATGCACAGAATAATTTCTGATACATATATGTATCCGTGTGATTTCATGCACTAAAGAAAAAATTAATTTAGAAGGAAAGGAATTAGAGTATACGCTGTTCTGTTCAACGGAATGCCATTGCGCATCATGAATTTATGGGCGGACGTCCACTAGGGCGCGGAAAAGCCCAGGAAGGGCTGCGGAAGCAAATTCTGTCATTTCGGCATCCTGTTCGCGTCAGACGCGGAAAAAATGTGCGAATCGGCTTGCCCTGGGACATTCCTAGGAATGTTCGCGGACTGTCCGCGGACTGTCCGCGGACTGACTGCGGACATTCCTAGGAGTGTCCTAGGAATCACTCCGGAAGAGCGCGAAATACCTCGGAATATGCTAATCATAGCCGGGTAGCGCGGAAACATCTAGGATTACACCAGGAATGAACGCGGACAATCAGGATGTCTTCCGGACAACCTACGTTAGACATGCGGACAATACCAGGAAGATGGAAAGGTATAAATTTGGCGCTGACTTTGAATTTTCCTCATTTGACTGCTAGCTGTCATGGCGGTCACTCCAGCCGAACTTTGCTTTGCCCTATTGCTTCAAATACCAGCTGTGAGAGATGCTGAAATAGCACTTATAACTCACAGGTCAGTGAGGTATCACTGACCTGATACATGGAATGCTTTACCCGACTCCCTACAAACACGAACAACTCTGTTTTCTCTCAAAGCTAGTTTAAAGAAATATATTTTAACTCAATATATTCAGTAAAATAAAGTATAATAAGTGATATGAGTTTGTTTATGTTTTGGTGTGAATTTATTAGTATCATTATATACACTTGTACTGATATAGTAAAGAATAATCATATATCATTTAATGACCCCAACAAAAACATTCAACTCACCTATTGCACTGACACAGTACTCACTCACATTTTCTTTTCCCTCTAAAGGATACTATTGTAATGTAGAAACGTTTGTGTTGCTCCTTTGTCATTTGGTTATTCTTGGCTTAAATTTGTCACATTGATAATAATGATAATGATAATGAATAACATTTATATAGCGCTTAATACTGATGTAATTCATTTTTATTTGATTTGATATGAGAAGCAAAATAGATACGAACGAACGAACGAGCACTGGCCCAGGGGGGTGTTTCATAAAGCTGTTCGTAAAGTTACGAACAACTTACGAGCGAATGGTGATCAGTTCTTGTGCTGAATTATGGAAATTCTGATAAGTATAGCACATCAAAACTGATCACCAGTCGCTCGTAAGATGTTCGTAACTTTACGAACAGCTTTATGAAACAGGGCCCTGGTCCCTTTAGGATGGTCATTATTAAACAAGTTAAATAATTTTCAAGCTTATAACATAGTAGGCCCTACTTTTAACATAAGTATATAGGCCCCATGCCTATTTATATATTAAAATGACCTGGTACTTTTGTGGTGTTTGAGATGGACGGTCACATTGAAGCGAACTAAACGATGCACTATCATGTATAGATGTAATGGCAACTATTAAAAATCCCTCAAATGAAAATGACTTCTGAAAAGAACGCACAAAAAAAAACAACAACGGAGAGTGCTGCTGCTTCATTTTTCCTAGTTACAGTTGACAAAATATCCACTGCCTTCTATTTTGCTTCCTTCATTTGGGACTGGAAAATGCTAATATTTACCTTTTCCTAATCAGTGGAAGAGAGGTTTGGTTGTGGGGCTTGCATGGGGACCTCGCCTCCGTTATTGGTCTCTTTGCATTTCATTGACATAGTGCTGCATTGATCTATTTTTTCAACTTTCAAAATCATTTCGCTCATAGAACGTGTTGACTCTTTCATGTCTTGATCACAAAATGTCCGCATCGGCTCCGGACACTTGCATAGATCCGCATCGACTCCGCGCTGTCCTAAAACATTCCTGGTGTCTTCCGCTTTCATTTGTGAAACTTCCCCACACCGCGGGATTCTTTCAGGAGCGTTTGCGGAAAGAGCGGAATGGTTCCGGACAGGCGGGATGTCCTGAGGACATCGTCAGGACAAGCTGCCGAAGGTGTCAGAAAGTTTATTTCCGCGTCCAAACTTTGGTCTCGATCAAAATTTGAACGCGGAAATTTTTCTCTCTCCCGAAGGTGCGGAAACGCCCGGACATGTTTAGGACAGTGAGCGGACACTTTCAGGAACGTGCGGACATGTTGCCGAACGAGTGCGGAATACCAAATTTGCTTTTTGCGTCTTGTCTGCACCCTAGTGGACGCCTGGTCTAAAGGATATTACACTCTCATACTGGTTAACCAAGATCTAAAGTAAGGTAAAGAACGCTAAGACTGAAGATGACGAAGATTCATATACATGACATATGCATTTCGCCTGTTTGAGTATGTTCTTTTATAGTGAATATAAATGCCATTGGCGTGTTGCCGAACAGTTTTCGGTTAGAAGCTTGCAAATACGTTTTGCTGTTTGTGTTTTCATATACCTTTGTAGAAATGCTCTCCATGAAAAAAAAAAGAAAAGAAAGAGTTGATACACTGGTGCTATCATGATTTCAATATTTTCAAGTGATAAGATAGTAAGACTGAAAAGTAGAGGATCTAATAAACAGTTATACGTAGTCATTTGAACATTGCTTCTTGGACTCATTTGAACGAATTTCTGTGTTTCTTTGTGTTACTTATATGATAATAACTTGTGTGAAAAATAAACTTGAATTTCTGGTCCCGTAGATATTCCTCCTTTAAATTTTCACAATTACATTTTGCAAGAAATAAAGAGTGAATATATTCTAATTGATAAAGACGAAGAGATGGCAAAGATTAATCATATAAAATCTTTGCAAGATTAGGAAAACATCGAACATATATCTGTAAAAAAAAAGAAATTGTAATATCATCATAAACATAGAATTTTCTTATTTCCTCCTGTGCACTTAACTTTATTCCCACTATTTCTGGGTTACATTCGATATGGAGTGCAAGTGTCTCTATGGCTAAAATGAACATACACGGTGACGAAGGATAGCCTTGGCGGACGCCCCTCCCGATCCTGAAATACCCAGTTGACCTTTTTTTATCCAAAACACAACTTTCTATGTGGCTATAAAACACACGCACAAATCTGTAAAATTGTGCTCCAAAATTAAAAAAGAATATCAACACTTCAAATAAATATTGATGATTTAGAGAAGAAAGCTTACAATAAATCAAGACTTACAATTAAACACACAAATATATTTCAATCTAGAATAAAAACCTAAAATATAAAAACCAATCTTTGATATATAGGCCTATCGTATATCAATAAGCAGTTTGCTTGACGGAAAGAAGAACGAAGAAGAAGTTCTAAGAAGAAGACAAAGAACACAACAACTGACACAGTAAACGGGTACTTTCCACATGCATTATACAACTACGGGAGAACGCAGTCTGATTAGAGGAACGCAGTGAGAAAGTATGAGCAAAGTGAGTCGGAGAATCCGTTCCCAAGTCAGGATTTTTCTTTCTCTCTCTCTCTCTCTCTCTCTTTCTTTTTGGGATGTCAGAGTTAATTCGATTTGCTGCCCTCTGTAGCTGGGAGCTCTACAACGGTAAAGAAGTTATTCATACAAAGGCCGTGTCACACGTTTTCGGGCAAGCTACTCGGGCTTCTTGCGAGGAGGGATTTTCCAGCACGCAGGAGAATTTCCCCGGGCGGACAAGAATGTTTGCGAGTTTCGCACTTGTTTCTTACCTACTAGACGCGTGCTACTTAATCTTCTACTTGCGTGTATTCCGTGTGACCTGCCTGAGAGCTTTGAAACCGATCCGTTTTCTGTTACGAGTGACTTACAAGTACTGAGAAGTACATGGGTTGGAGTTGTTTGAGAGGTGCAGCCGTTAAGGGTCTCCTACTGGTGTTCTGCGTGTACCCCTGCGAGTGAATCCCCACGACTCACTGGGAACAAGTTTTGAGCATGCTCAAGGCCTTGTCATACCGTATCTGGGGAAGTTTTGCGGCTTGACTTGCGGGGAAACAAATTTGCTACCCGGAGCTCTCTGCAGTTGGTCCGCACCTGACAGTACCTGAGCGCGCATCTCTCCTGTAGTTGCCCGGAGGTGCGCACGGAAGTCCCATTTAACCGCAGCCAAGTTTTGAGCATGACCAAAACTTTTTCCGGATGAGTCGCAGGGATGCCCGGAGAGGTCCACGCAGAACGCCAGTAGGAGGCCCTTAGCGGCAGCACCTCACGGGCAACTCCCACGCAGGTACTTCGCAGTCCCCGTATGCAGCCAAGATAATGATATTATGTGGGACTTCTGCCATTCCTTCAGAGGAATTCCTTCACTGTGTTGTCAGCACCCAAGAATTTAAGTAGAACGCGTCCAGGAAGTAAGACACATGATCCGACTCGCCCAAATCCTTGTCCGCCCTCAGAAATTGTCCGGTATGCTAGAAAATCCCTTCACACAACGAGCCGCGTAGCATGCCCGGAAAGGTGTGACAGGGCCTAAACTATGGTTGCGGGTAAAAAGATTGCGTGCGCACCTCCTGGCCACTACGGGTGAGATACGTGCTAGGTACTGTCATGTGCGGGTCATCTGTGGGGACCTCCGGGTAGTAAAAATTGTTATTCACAAGTCGCACGCAAGGCTTGCCTGGAAAGGTGTGACACGGCCCTTTAGTATGTTTATGCACTGATCAGTGGTCATGTGAAGGTATCAAAATTAGAAATATCAAAATTAAACGATCTCACCGATATCTCTTTTTCCTTTCCTTCTTTTCTCTCTTATTCTGTTGGGGAACTTTCTATGTCTAGTATGATTACATATACACACCATGATTCCACTTGTTATTAGGCCTTCATATTATTCGCTAATACTTCCAGCAAGAGTTACTATAACTATACACGTTTTCTTTGCTGGGGGGGGGGGGATTCTATGAGTTTTTGGCAGGATGCATGGGCACGATGTAGACTGCTGGCCGCTTGAGCAGGCTTGCCTGTTGAAAAGGAGAGCCAAACCACAGGTATTGTTATTGTACTCTGGATTATCTTGTAATTAGTCCATGGGCCAAGAGCCGAAAAATGGGTTGTTGGTACCACCCGAGGTGGCAAAACCTTTTTGGTGTCATTTTGTTTGTCGGACATAGATACGCTTATCAAGCTATGATAGCATTTCCAAATGAGTAGCTTAGTCATAATAAATGAATTTTTAACCAATTTGGTCTCGTTTTTATATCCCTCTACTTCTGAATCGAAACTAACCGCTATACAAATACGAGCACTGCCTTCTGTATGTCCACAGGTGTTCTGTTGTAAACGCGGTGCGCTTAGTCTTTCTTCAAGGCAGCGAAGGGAATATCCAAAGGGTTGTGATGTCCACAGCTGTCACGCGGTGCGCTTAGTCTTTATCTAGAACAATGTACCGTTATCATATCTAAAGTTCCTAATAAAAGGGGTTATCTATACTGTTTTTATACCACCCTCTCAACAAATACATCAGTTTTAAACAAAAATCACTCTGTTCATTTACAACATTATTAATTATAATGTATTGTAGTGTACTGGTACATTGTTTTTGCATAATCTTTCATTGTTGGATGGAAATAAAGCGACATTGGCGTGGTATTAGCGTTTTCAACGTAGCGTTTTCACCGGAAAATGATAAATAATTGAAAAATACGCTAAAATTCACGAGAAATTGCTTTTTTGTTGCTGTTGTTTTTAGATAAACGAATATACACTGTATTATAAACTTTGGCTATTCCCTTCGCCGTCTTGAATATTAGACTAAGCGCTGTGGACATCATAACCCTTCGATATTCCCTTCGCTGCCTTTAATAAAGACTAAGCGCAGAACACCTGTGAACATACAGAAGACAGTGCTCTTCTTTGTATAGCGGTTGGTCTCGATTCAGAAGTACAGGGATATAACAACGAGACCAAATTGGTTTAAAATTCATTTACTATGACTAAGCTACTCATTTGGAAATGCTATCATAGCTTGATAAGCATATCTATGCCCGACAAACAAAATGACACCAATAAGGTATTGCCACCTCAGATGGTACCAATATCTGGCCTGGCCCATGGACTAAATACGGTACAGTGTTATTGCATAACATCTGTTACTTGTATACTCTGGACTATCTTCTTATCTTATCTTATCTTATCTTATCTTATCTTATCTTATCTTGGATTATCTGGATTTAGGGCAAAATATATCCGTTTTCAGTTTATCAGATGCACTAATGCGTAAAAGGGTTCCTCCTATAGCTCTTATTTGCGCAAACTATTATGTGGATGCAGTAAATAAATTTAGACATTATCAGATGCACAACTAAATGAAATTTGAGGTCAGTCGGAAAGTCTGCTAACAAAATGTGAATGCTTAAATAAATTAAATCCCATGGTGGCCTTCACTGGATGTAAACATCTGAGTAAAGCATGTTGTGATTAGTAGAACAATTATAGAGAATATCAAGACAATTCCACATACACTGCGTTTCCATTTTCCAATTAAAACGGAAAGAACACTAAATTGATCGGGGACTCGTATAACCATACACTCTGTCAGTATACGTATAAAAAGTCGAGAGAATCATGATAAGTTATACTTGTCATGTTACAGTTATAAGTATTCTGATACTCCTAACCAGAGACAGTGGCACTTCAGCTCAAGCCTGTTTCAGCTCCTCGGTCAAGTTTGCTAGTGCACGCAACAACCACGACGTGAGGGACTTCAATCTTTCGTGAATTCAGTGCCAGGACTTTGGACAGTGTGTATACAATGCTACTTAAGGGGTTTCTGTGTCAATCGACACTCAAAGCACACAACTAAAACAACAGGAGCAACAACCCCCCCCCCCAAAAAAAAAAAAAAAACACCAAACAAACAAACAAACAAACAAACAAACAAACAAAAATAAACAAACGAACAAAACAAAACAATAACAACAACTAAAAATAAAAAAAAAAACTCGCACAGACGCATTCGGCCCGCTTGAGGACGCTTTTATCTCTGTCGAGTCTTTTGAAAATGGCAGGTCATGTCATCGGGGGCTTCCATCATGGTATTTTGTAAAGGGGAAATCCAGTCCAAAAATAACTTAGTTCAAGGGTAAAAGTTCGACTGAAATTGGATGAAAAATATAAGGAAGTTATGAAATTTTAAAGTTTTGCTAATTTCTGCAAAATAGTTCTTGTACAGTGGATATAAATATGCAAATGAGTGAGCTGACCACGTCATAGTCCTACAATTTTCCATTGATCGTGTACAAAAAAAAAATGACGAAAATTCAATATTTCTGTCATTGAAGTCTGAAACATGATGCTATTCCTGGTTGAATAACTTCAGAATAGCGATGAGTTAGATATATCATGATTTGAGCCTCGGGCATAATTGCGTTTGAATGAAAAACGTGAAATTTCAAAATCTTATGTACAAACTATATGACAGGTTGTGAGGGGATGACATGCTCACTTTGCCATTTACATATTCATATTGACCGTTCACGACCTGTTTCCTGAAAACTTCAAAAATGTCTTCAAAATGTCATGACTTCCTTATTTTCACCCGATTTCGATCAAAATTTTACCGTTGAACTATTTACTCTTTCTTATCAGGCTAACTTATATTTGGACTGGATTTCCCCCTTTAAGTCCTCAGCATCAGAACAGCGCGGGAAGTTGACAGGTGAATCAGTGGGAAGGATCGAAGCCCTCAATCTTCTTGGGGAAGCATCTCCAAGCTGAAGTTCATTTTAGCATGAAACGCAATGCTTTTATTTCCGAGTGCTGGCGTCGATAATAATAATATTAACAGAGAACGCATGACATAAGAGCCACATCCTCGATGTCACGATAGCTCAAAACCCTATATTTATACAAGTATGAAATATATCGTATACCCAGTTTGTTTTAACGGTCAATTAGGCAGAGTTGTCTCCGGGAATCGAGACGAGGAATTATCCATGCAAAGGCACGAATTAGAAAAGGGTCGCATTATAAATCGATGATCCAAATAATGGGCGAGGAAGGACGATTATTATTTGTCGATAAGCCTGGATGGGACAGATGGGATGCCGAGAGTGTAAATAAAAGCTCATGGCAGTATAAGCACCGTCCCCCGGGTTTGCAGCCAATTCGGCCTTTATTTGGCTTCTACATTATATAGGTCCATACAATCAATTTAAATCTGCAGCATTACCATATTCCTAAATTTATCAAAGTTTGATAATATCTATAGCCAACTTTATACTTTTGGTGCTACTTCCGGGTTTCATCAGCTGACAAAAATGAAAATAAAAAGGTCTTATACCGTGCTCACACTTCAATGTTTCATTTTTTTTTCTGGTGCCACTTCTGGGGTGAAAAAAAGGAGGGGGGGGGGAGGCAAAGTGGGGACACCCTATATGTATTCCTATGCATGGTAAAAAAAAAAAGTGGGGGCCCGATTATTCTGTTCGCCAGGCAGGGTTGCTCATGCACAGTTTTCTGCTTGGTCGACATAAATTTCGAGGTTAGCAAGTGACAATTATTGTGATACTGCAGCATTGTGACCGGGCTGCAATTTAATACTGGCTCTGTTAAAAAAAAAAAAAATCTATAAAGTAATATAATATGATATACATACACACACACACATATATATATATATATATATATATATATATATATATATATATATATATATATACATATATATATATATATATATATATATATATATACATATATATATATATATATATATATATATATATATTATATTATATTGACAGCAAAACATAACGTGATTGTGATTGTATTTAGTAATATTATGTTTGTTATTTGGAATTGCTAAAATTGTGTTGTGATTTTGTACAGTTTGCATTTATTGCTATGGTTAATACATTTACATTTTTGAATGTATAGAATTAATATATTGAATTATAGTTAACATGCCATCATGGTTAAGGTTTGTATGATTTTACACTGAGGTTGATTTTGTTCATATAAGTTGTTATTGTCATTGTAGATTCTGAAGAAGGGCAATAAGCCCGAAAGCTTAATTAAAAGGGTGCTACCCAACATCACAGCCACGTCTCTGTACAAGTGTTGCTGGCATTAATTACTAGTACAAATATGCAACTGTCCTTGCATCGCCTCACCATGTTCTGGTTCAGTCCATTGCTGCCACTATATTTATATATATACTGGAAGGCTCGCCAATTCTCAACTTTGAGCTGCTTTTAAAGGGGTCGTATAGTTTTGGTTGAGAGCTAATTTCAGGTTTCTAACATTTTTTGGTAAGATAATGAGAAAGTTCTTATGAAATTTAAAAGAGCATGTAATTCAATGAGGAATTCAACTTTTATTTGATGAAATTGGTTTTGAAATTGCTGAGATATCCAAAACAGAGCGATTCTAATAAAGTGTGGGACCCACACTCTATCACGATCGCTTTGTTTTACTTTGTTTTTGGATGTTTCAGTCATTCCAAACCCGATTTTCATCAAAAAGAATTTGAATTCCTATCAAAATGGCATGCTCTGTACTATTTCATACGTGTTTTCTTGGTATCTCGCAAAAAACTAAAAGCCCAATTCTCATCTCCACCAATACTGTACCATCCGTTAATACAGGAACAAAGACATTGCACAGAGCTCATTTCTACCGTTCCTCAATCCCCTGCCGGGTTTATTGCAAGTGTTCGTTCGTTCGTACATCTCTGCACATGTTGAGAAGTAACGCTATATAGCGTCTTCTGTGTTACGCGGGACTTTCCCCCACAATGGGATTGTTATGGAGTGACTGTAAACAAATTGCACTCTTCTGCAACTTTCCAGGTACATGTTGTAACCATACTAAAGAAATAAACTTAACAGAAAGAAAAGACGATGAGCTAAACTTATCAGCATATTCTCCCCTCCATAAGTACGGTTACATGTCGTTATTCCGAAAGTTCGTTAATCCAAAAATGAAATAATATAAAGTTCTTATTCCAGAAATTCGATAACCTTCAAATGGGAGAAAAAAAAGTTCGTTATTCCAAAGGTTCGTTAATCTCAAAACGAAATAAAGTTCGTGTATGATTCCGAATGTTCTTTAGTACTCACTTTCTTTTCGTTTTTCGGATTAACGAACATATCTGAACTACGAACCCTATTTCATTTTCCGATTAACGAACCTTCGGAATAACGAACTTTAGGAATAACGCCGCAAATATTCACGAACCCTATCTATTTTCGAATTATCAAGGTAAAATTGAATGTAGGTTTTAGGGAAGTTGTGTGTTTTGGGGAATAGAAAACCTTATATTTCATTTTCGGATTAACGAACCTTTGGAATAGCGATCAGCATACCGATGAATCTTGCTAAAACGTCTGCCGCAGAATTTGAATGATGTCACCATTTTACCTATTTTAATACAAGAAATAATTCAGATTTCTTGTTCGGCTTTGGCAAAATGATATCCATTCTCTGTCCATATTGAACAGCCGTCAAGACACTGATGTAATTGGCTTGCTCCTCGTGTTACAATTCCGACTGTTCCAGAGTTATCGAACCTATCTAAACATCGAAAATAAAACACAATAATCTGGAAAAGTGTTTACTGAGAAAAGAGGCTCTAAAGTAAAGGGTCTATTTTTACCAGGCCGTGCTAGCTGTGCAATTAATGGGACAAAAGAGAGGCTATAAATCTCCGCATCAACAACAATGATGGACTTCTCAAATTTGGTTGAAATTCCTCATGCTCAACAGCACATTCTTTCTGTGAGCAAGTACTATTTTAAAGCAGTAGCTTTCACCTTTCAAAGAAAGATTAAAGAAAAGTATGGCGGGACCTACATGAAAGCAAGTTTGTTTGGCTGTAAGCCCCGAGTAATCAGTGCTTGTGAAAAAGAAACGGAGAACGGATAGTAGATAAGACCAGATGATGTAAGGGTGCCAAATAAGAAAAACAAAAACAAAACTAAAATGTGAACTATTACTGTGACCGAGCTAGCATTGGTTTCAGGAGTACAACATGATTTGCATAATCATAAAGCCTACTTTGGTATATACACTATAAACTGTTGTTGCATTACAGCTATCGCCAGGGTATGATCAGTAAGACACAAGAAGATGTACAGTTATCAAGCCATTTGGTGTCCGCCGTCAAGCTCTGTATAGAAAGTTAGAGAGAGAAAGAGGGAAACAGGAAGAGAGGGAAGCGAAGTAGAATGTGGAATTGATAATGATGAATTCGGAGAGCCTGACAGCAAGACCCAAAATGGAATCTGCAGCGTGTTGACAAGAATGTTTGATCGGACAATAACATACCACAATATTACATAAGACATTACAATTATTCAGTTTCTGCAAGATATGCACTCAATAAAAACTCTTTTAATTTGCGTTTAAAGGAATATAAAGACAAGCAGCTTGTTATTTCGGGGGGAGAGGTCATTCCAATATCTAGGGCCCGTATACATTATCGTTTTTTTAGCGAAAATTGTTCGAGTACGTGGAAGGTGAAATGCGTCACTTTGGCGGGTAGGATAATTATCAATCAAATAGTTTTTCCTGAACATGCGAGTGAAAATATCCGGTAACTCCTTGGCAGAAAATTTATACATAAATATGCCGACGTTGTAACTAAATAAATCTGATGTTTTCAGTATCTTATATTTGAAAAATAAATCATTCGTGTGGGACAAATATCCAACATGGTTGATATTTCTGATGGCGCGTTTTTGAACACGGAACAGTATGTCAAGAAGATTTCTAGGTGCATTCCCCCAAACAAGAATACCATAATCAAGGTACGGAGTAATCAAAGTAGAATAAAGATTAAGCAGGACTTGACTTGGAAAAAGTTGTTTGAGTCGAAAAGGAAGAATGTGTAAAGGGTTTTTAAGAAATGGAAAAAATGGCTCTAAGTTATACCTGATAACACTAATCTGCAAAAAAAAAAAGTGAAGAAAAACTGCTGAATACACACTTTTCCATTCATTTTATGATCCTAAACATAGGAATAATGTAGAATAAGTATAAGCTCCTTCGAAAATATGAACAAGTCGAGATTGAGTTGGCTGACCCATTTCACCTTTTCGTATAGTCTTCACGTAAAATCAAGAATCATCAGTTACATTCATGTATGCATGTAAACTGTGGAAGACGGCGCCACAGATATGAGGTGACGTTACTATACCACGTTCCGCGTGGTATAGTAACTTGTTTTCTTTTTTTTTTAAACTTGAATTCTTCACATGAACTTGTTCGTTATTTTCAGCTTATATGGATCATGTTATTGTTTTCATAGATTTCTGTGTCATTGGTCATAGTGATGAGAATAGATATACGGGGGGGGGGGGCATTTCATGAAGGAACTTGTCGGACAAAATGTCCGACAAGTCAATTATATCCGACAAGTTCAGAGAAATCAGCCAATCAGACTAAAGAATTTCTCAAAACTTGTCGGATATAATTGACTTGTCAGATATTTTATCCGACAAGTTCCTTCATGAAACACCCCCTGGTCTAACAGAAACAGAAGTGTGGTGATCATAAACTCTAATAGAAAACACGAAGCTGAAAGTCTATCATCATCAGACTTACCACTAAACATTTTTGTTAGCAAAATATAGTTCGCAAGCGCATACAAGAACGAAAAACAACAACAAAAAAGGACAATAGATGTAAACAAGTATAGAACCAACTAAGTACACTACCATTTGTCATTATCTATAATATATATACTCACTTCCATTACATACTGAAGTTCATGTGACAATACAGTTGGGGTTCATGAAGACCGGCAGTCATGATGGCGGTGGTAGTCATATTAGTTGTGAGGACAAAAACTTCTGAACAAGTATAGAATGATGATTCCTAATTTCTAACAATGAGCTTAGAGCCGAGGGGGATTTAAGTCAGTGATGGAATGCTGAGCTTAGGGAAAATAAGAGGTGATTATGAGGAATGAACATTGTGGATTGATCTCGTGTAGTGTGAAGATGCATGGTTGTGGAGTCAAGCAGTTGCCTCCAATTTGTGTATTCTGCATGTGTGCAAGATTAGTGGTATAAAGAAACAAGAAAGATTGATGCCGGAATGCATGAATGCATGTGTAGAATTGTTTGACCCCTTGCAATGATTAAGGAGTTGTGGGAATGACTGTTTAGTGATGAGAGGAATTTTAATTTTATACCCATCTAGCCACGTAGAGAGAGAAAAAAAAAACTTGTAGTAGTGATTACTGTATGGAGCAAATCCTTTCATTTTATAAAATCTTTGATGGCAATGCCCTATCGTACAGAAAAATGAATATTAGTATCTTATTTTAAAGAAAATGTTTAACAATATTGCGGATATTTCTTCGAAAATTTATTTACCAGTTTTAGAACTTATAGTGTAATAAAAATGATCCCATGTAAATAGTTTGCATGTTTAGTATAGCATCTTCCGCGTATGGAAGTGTATTTTTCCTCGCCTATCTTTGTTCGCACGTTCTGTCATTCGCATAAATGATTTTGCCGAAATATTGAAAGGGGCATCAAACTACTGCAAGCTGCTCTTCAAGTTGTGTGTGTGTGTGTGTGTGTGTGTGTGTGTGTGTGTGTGTGTGTGTGTGATATTAAGGAATGATGCATTCCCTCTTTTGTCAAAGGAATTGATTAACACTTTCGATATTTTTTTTTTCGGATTTTATGTAGAAAAACCTATAAACAATCACCAACTTTAAGCAGAACAAAAGTGACCGGAATTCTTATATATTTTTATCATCTGTATGTAACGCTCCAAATCTTTAAACGCAAATATCTCGGAAGTACAAAAACTGCCTTATCACTCTTAGCCGGTATGTGCCGGTGCAGGTGTGCCATATATTTTATAATAATCTTTTCTGTTTTTCTTCTTCAAATTCCTGGGATCTGTTCACAAAAAGCTTCAAAACCAAGATTTTGCCAATGACACCAGCTGTCACTTAGGCCTATACTGCTAAACATTACAACCTAAAGAAGAATGCACCTTCCTCTTAAACTGAGAGTAACATGCCTTTTCCATAAACACTAAGAAAAAGCAAGTTTCAATTTTGCAAGGTCAAACTGATCCCACACTGTGAGCACCTTTGAAGGTGCAGACAAAGTAAGAAGAGTTTTATTGCAAAACGAGCTAACTCCATTCTTGTTAGGTTGAGATATTTGTGATTAAAGCTGCTAAAAAAACAAAGAAAATAATAAGAAAATACAGGATATTTTTAATCATAACTTCCAGAATATTCCTTGTTATATCACTAGTGAGATATTACTGGAAAGATTTAATTCTGCTCTATCTGATGATGGACTTACTTTGAAATGTTAACAAATGGCGCTTAGCTAATTTTGCAATAAAACTCTTCAATTTTTACAGTCGCACTGGGAGCTATTTGCACCTGTCCAAATGATGTTTAATGTGCATTGATTTCAGCCTCCAGGTAGCATCATTTTTACACTCACACACATGAGTACTGCACACACACACACACACACACACACATGCACACAAACACACTCATAGCAAACAAAGTAAGCAATATAAAGAATACACTGCACATCATCTCAAAATAATGATTACACTTGTGTATATATATAGGCCTACGACGTTCAGAACCAGTTTTGAATATGTCGGCCCCTACACTGAAACATAACGCATGTTGTATAGCCCAAATTTGATAAAGCGGATAAACACAGTAATATTGTAACTTCAGCATCAACTAATATGATTTTGGCATTCCAACCTAACCTTTGACCCATGAACCTTGACCCCATGACTCAAATCTATCAAAGAGAATAATTAACCAATGCCTGGCAAAACATATATACATAACAAGTCTTGGATTGAAGTTTATTAACAACAACATCGTGTAAATCAGTAAATGAGTACAATACATGAATACAATCATATACGAATACATGAATGGATACAAAAGTTCAATATACATAAGTGAAGTTAGATATATACACATGCGTAAACATTAGAACTAAACTGGTTTTCATTGGCGAGAACATAGGCCTATTACATGTATAGAACAAAATTATGAAATACAGAAAAAATAAGAAAGAGAAGAGAAATAAAGAAAGGGAATAGAATAAAATAAAAATAAGACATAGAAGAATATTATATGATGTAGTATAGTTGTCAAAAGGATCGAAGTTAGCACAAGTGCTATATAGTTTAAGGACTGATCCCTTGAACAATGTCTGTATCACATACTGTATAACATGTATCTATACTTACAACCAACTTAAATCAACAACGTGTGCACGTGTTAGAACTAAAGCTGAGAAGTTGCCGAGATATGGGGGTAAACGTGAAATCTTAAGATTTTCACTTGACCTTAGATCTTTGAATTGACCTATGATCCGATGGCTTGGAACTTTTTCTATATAGATAATCTTTGTCTGGAAATACATGTATAACAGTTGTATCTCACCTCCCTGGTTGTATATAATCATATAATACAAAGTTGCATGAAAATTACGAATACCTTCAAGCATTGCAGGGATATTAGGAAAGTAATGATATTTTGTAGTTTGATCTTGACAAGTTGTAGGCGCTGCTTCGTCAAGTCACACATACATAGGCCTTTTGGCATTGGATTAGGCCCTATGCTAAGTTTCATTTGGATATCTCAAATGGTTCTCAATTTAAGTTGAGTCGGGCGCAAAATGGATTATGGACGGAAGGATTCTACGGAGAGTCGAATGGAAAGGCGGACAAACAATCCGAAAACATTATGCCTCCGGCGACACTTCGTGGCGGAGGCGTAAAAATTGCTGTAATTTCAGCAAAACATGAGATAAGCCTCATTTTTCCACAGAAGGATAATCAACAACTCCACTTACATCACCACCATCAATATACGTACTAGTATATAATATGTCAAGTTTTGCTGCAATCTTATCAAAATCAGAGGAACTGAAAGTTATAGATCCAGTTTGCTAATTTTCATTTCTCTGTGACGATAGATATTGGTATACCAAGCTTAAGAGATTTTTTTCAGGCCGTCACTGATGCATAATGAGCACAAGTTCCAGGTCCTTTTCACAGCCGAATTTTGTTGTAATTTTATCAAATTTATGTGGTACCTTCGAGATCTATATATATCTATATATATATATATATATATATATATATATATATATATATATATATATATATATATATATATATATATATATATATATATATTTATATATGTGTGTGTGTGTGTGTGTGCGTGTATGTGTGTGTGCGCGTCATGTGTGTGTAGTTAGTTCAAGGTATATCAAAATAAATCATAACTATTAAAGATATTGTCAAAGACATTCTCATATTGAAAGCTATGATATCATGGTCTTGTGAAAATACGAGATATGCATTATAATAGTGCAATTTTTTTTTATTTTTTATTTTTGGTAGGACTGTCAATTTTGTAAATCTTTCATCATATTGCTGAAACAAATTATTTTTATGGCAAGAAGTGCGAGTATTTTACTACACCGCCGGCGGAACGTTTTCAAATGTGGGGGTGGGGGGAGGGCACTTCCGGGTTTCATGAGCTAACAAGAAAAAAACAGGCCTTCACCGCAACTCCTGGTTCCACTTTCTTGAGCTCATCTTTCTCATTTCACCTCCAGGTTTTCTTCACTTCCGGGTTTTCTTCACTTCTGGGCAAAAAAAAAAAAGGTCTTCAGTGTAAAAACATTAGGCCTACCTTACCGCGCTCACACTTCAAGGTTTCTATTTATCTATTTCTAGTGCCACTTACTCACGAAATGGTTGGGAGGGGGACAAGCCCCCCCCCCCCCCCCCCCCGGTTCCGCTGGCCATGTACTATCTTTCAACAGTTCTTTAACACAATTCAGAACAGAATTGTATAAAGCATTGAAGAGGAAAAGAAATTGATAATTACGAGAGGGAAATTAGATGCCTTTTTGTTAATGAATTGGGTTTATGTTAATTAATAACCTTATTGAACTATTCGAATAGATTAGTGAATGAAATGTTCTAAAGTTATTTATTTGATTAATAGAGCGCGGCTGGGGATTTGTAAGGAGATAGGTTAGTTTTATAATGGTTCAAATGTATGCATTTTTTTTTCTCTGTGGCTTACTGTTAAACGCCTATTCTTTTATCCGTTGCTTCATATTATATAGGCCTATTGCCTAAATTTTGTGATCACTTTATTGGTAGCCCACAGGGCATGGATATATATCATGGAATTATGATGATTAAATGTAGGTCTAATTTATTTAATGTAGGATATGGATGTGAGCGGGAAGACTAGAACTATGGGTGGGGTAGGTAAGGAGGGTACTAGTATTTTTGCGTGCGTATACGAAAAAGTGTATGAATTTATGATGCAGTATATACTATGGTTTTCGGATCACGTACCGATTGATCGTTTTTCGTTTTATTAATCATTGTTGATTGTATACTGTTTGTATATATATTTAAGGGGAATATTTTGTTCTGTAAAGTTGGAGAAATTAAATAAAGACTATTGAAAAACAACAACAAAAGAAGGTATGGGCTGCTCCGTTGGTGAGAACTTCATCCTTCTTTGAATGGGCAAGATATAATTAGTTACATTCATCCAATGCTGTCATGTTTGCTACTTTGTTCGATCAATAACCTCTCATCCGTATATACGTCTCTATACTTCCTGTATATCAAGTTCGTATATTCGTGCATTATTACTGGTATTTGCACAGTCAGGCATTATTGGTCACAAGCAACATACATTACATGGGTGTGGTTAAGTTAGAATTAATGCAAGAAACCCATGACGGGGTCTAGGATCTGGCGCTCACCCGAGTATGTCGCGAGTTCCCTAATTCATTTGACATTCTTGCAGAATATCCTATACGAACATAACAAACCCTTGTATATTTTACTGATGCAAGTGATTACAAATCTCTCTATTTACTCGTGGTTTATGATCATATCCATCTCCGAATGTTGAACTGGCATACAATAAAGATGATCATCGCATCGTCAGAAGTGTCCCCTTGTACTCTCTGAGTGTCACTGCATGAATTTCCTGTCCACATTTAGGGTGCTGTTCGTTATTCCGAAGTTTCACTATTCCGAAGATTCGTTATTCAGAGGTTCGTTAATCCGAAACACACAAATTCCCTATACCTAGAGGTTCGTTAATCCGAAAATGGAAAAGGGTTCGTTAATCCGAACATTTGTGGCGTTATTCCGAAGGTTCGTTATTCCGGAGATTCGTTAATCCGAAAATGAAATTCGGAACAACGAACCTTGGGAATAACGAATCTTCGGTCTAAAGAGCCTTCGGAATAACGAACCTTCGGAATAACGAGCTGTAACCCACATTTAGGGGTCTATTTGATATGGAAACTTGTGTGCACATGTATTTTGACTCATACTCAGTGGCACAAAAAGGGATACATGTGTAATGCAAACATTGCGGACTACTCTTTCATCCTTGTGTTTAATCCTGGTCTAGAACAGGTTCGTGACAGGTCCACATCAGGCATGACTGAGCTCTTGAATGTGCTGCTTCAAGTCGTATACAACATTCTCGGAGAATACTCCAGGATTTTGCATGCGCAGATGACGAGTCCGGTTGTAGATTGACGTCGCCAAAGATGAGATAACCAAAAAAGGTTTATAGAACTACTAGTATACAGAAGATAGTTCAGCAGAAAAAAGACGAAGATATATGAAGAGCACAAAGTACTCTGAAGTAACAAGTCAGAACAAGTTGATGACGTTCACTTTATAATCTTGAATATAATAATGGCTGTGTTTATAATCAGGGAGGTGGAAGAGAGATTCTGTACAAACAACCCTGAAAAAAAAGATTCTCATTTACATATATTTATTCCTTCACTCAGTCATCCACTCATGTTTTCATTCATTCATCACTTTATTCATTCATTCATTCATTCATTCATTCAGTCATCACTTTATTTATTCATTCATTCATTCATTCAGTCATTCAGTCATCACTTTATTCATTCATTCATTCATTCATTCATTCAGTCAGTCAGTCAGTCATCATCACTTTATTCATTCATTCATTCAGTCATTCATTCATTCATTCATTCATTCATTCATTCAGTCAGTCAGTCAGTCAGTCAGTCAGTCAGTCATCACTTCATTCATTCATTCATTCATTCATTCATTCATTCATTCATTCATTCATTCATCACTTTATATATTCATTCATTCATTCATTCATTTATTCATGCATGCAGTCATTGCTGCAGTCAATCTGTTCCACATTTTTTTTTAGTCTCTATCTCTCCCTAATCTCTCCCAAATCAAACGATGCTGTGGTGTTTGCAATGTGGTGCCAGTTTGACCATCAAATATTAATGATAATCATCTTCACCAAAATCCTATTAATCATAATCATCATTCATTGTCAGGCTTATTTGGACATGATGCACTGCTAATTCCGTTTGCTGGAATAGTAAATACACGCTAGTGCTAATTGTTTTGGTCAATGTGAGTAAATGTATACAGGGATGCTTTTGATGGTAGTGTGTTAAATATGCCATGATCAGTTGCATCTGTATTCTATTCATTTAGACAATTCTTGGGGATGTGGAATATAAAGGTTTTCCTGTTTTTCTGAGTGTGTATGTGCATTTTGTGTGTGTGTGTGTGGGGGGGGGAGGAAGGGTTGGGTATAGAAATGTGTAAAGCAGGACACACACGCACACACACACACACACACACACACACACACACACACACACTGCTGGTTTGAAATTGTGTTGTGATCATACTACTAAGTCACGTTTGCCAAGAAAAAAAAAGAATGGAAGCAAAATCAAACTTGTTTTCACCTGAGCACAGACAATGTGCCGGCTCATCACTCCTGGCACTGCAAACTGTATTGTGTTTGAACTCGATTAAATGAATTGTAAGGCCTTACTTGTGCACAAGTCCTGCACACTGTTGAATGGAAATTCACAACCTTCTATAGTTTGTTCATTACTTACATTACCATATATGGCCTATCATACAAGGTAAAGACAATGGTTATAATGCACATAACCTTTATCAGAACATTTGACCCTATAACCTGTGACCTGTAAAGCCGATGATTATTCAGTTCTATCTTCTCCGCCAAATCACGATACTACCGAATAGTTGTGAATTAACTTCTGAAAATAACAATGTGATAAAGGTAAAGCGACATTTGACCTTTCATGGCTTTCATTTCATGTAAATATCTGTTGTTTCATCTAACCCGTCTTACCAATTATTACCCATGAAAATTTCTGGCTGAAGTCATAGGTGCATTTACGTGTTTATGTGTGTATATAAGTGGGAAAAGAACAACACATTGAAACACTTATATTAACACCTATAAACACACCCTCACACACACTGCTAAATTTGTGATCACCAAGCCAGTTTTCATTTTGAATCATACAAGTCATCGTGAAATGCTTCATACCTTTTACTTTTTGTTACATATTTATGCTGGTACAGTACCATAATAAATATCTCACTCATAATAAATCTGTCTTAATGTGGACAACAGGCAAAGGAATATTGATAGGATTTAATTTGTGCTTGGCTTTTGGTACAATACCATCACAACACGAAGAGAATCTACCACCAGAATGTGTCTCGTAATAGGGCCCGTTTCTCTAGAACTCTAAAAACACCCAAGAGTTAAGTTTGACTAATCTTGGGAACAATAACTGGGGGTCAATCAGGGAAAGGGGGGAGGGCATTGACCCAACCCCATGATAACTACCCATTACCCCCCCCCCCCCCTACACACACACACACACACACGCACGCACACACTAAAACATGTTACATTCTGTCGCTGATTAACATGTAAGAGTATTTATTTTCATGCATAAATACTGTAATATTAGTCCTCGACAGCAAATTTTCCAATTCATTTATATCCATGTATATATATGAAGAGTTTATTTGCAAAACCGATAAGTCCATTTTTGAAGATTTTGAAGTACGGTCACTGTCATAAAGTACAAAATAATACCTTTTGAATGATATATTGGTCACCACATAAAGGTACATTTTTGAAGTTATGGTCAAAAGAAGCAAAAAAAAATTCTTATTATTCTCTTTATTTTTCTTGACCTTTAATCGCAAATATCTCCATTTGGCAAATATGGGCTTATCGGTTTTTGAGAACAAACTCTTTATATATATATATACATACACATATATATTCTTTAGGGGCTCCAGGAAACGTCTTGAGAATTTAGTAGACATTGGACCTTGGACAACTTATGGAATCATTTTGTCATACCAGGTACATGTATTCCCTGAATAAATCAACAGCGATGCTCTCTTTATTTGGTTGTTAATACAAAATTTTAACCATATTCCCTTTGGGATAAAGTCTCTTTTCAATGCTTTTGTATCCATGGCATGTGTATTAACTTTTGTAGATAAAGTTTGCGTGTGTGCTTGTATATAATACTATATGTTCACAATGTTTCATTTGACTTGAAATCCATTCAGTGATTACCAGTTTCTTTTAAGCTCTGATTTGTTGAACAGTCTTTAGCTGATTTAATATTGTACTATTTTGTTACACAAGTGTCCTATTTACAGTAAAAAGAAGTAACTTAGTAAAAGAAATGAGGACCACAGTAATAAAAGAACACATCATTGACACAGAGTATATTTGTTTTCTTCTGAAAGCCACATGAATTTAATACGAGGCTATGGAGATGATAATGGTGCAAAATCTCACCATACAGGGTACTAACAGACTAAACCGAATAAAAACATAATGAGTTACCGCAGGGAAAGCATATCTGGCATTGAGGCACCAACGAGGAAAACAAAAAAAGGAATCACACATGTACTGTAAAATGTCTACGTAACAAATAATGCATAGAAGCAGACACATCTTTTTCACCCATTTCTTCTCTTCTATATGTGCATGTATTCTTACAATACATTTGTACTGGAGAGATTTTAGCAACAGAACATTAAAAATGTCAGGCTGTTATTGTTTTATATACAGCTCTGGATTTTTTTATTTTTTTTTGCAAAAAATTCCTACAAAAAAAAATCCTATACATGTATGTGAAAGAGAAAGTAAAGATAAAAATTTCAACAAAATTTCAATGATTCTCTTCACAACACTGTATTTACAATATTATAATTGTGACATGCATTTGTGACATACAAGGAAAAGGCAGTTTGTGCTCTTGTTTCCAATAAATCATTTGTAATTTTTTAGATTTTGTTACTGTAAATACATACATGTATACTCTGCAGAGATTTCCTAAATCTCACTAATACTAAAGGGTCAAAAACAAGAAGTTTCTCATGAGCATTCAGACATGTTACTCTTTGTGCCAAACTCATTTTCTTCTGTGTAAGTAATGATATCCTATGGGTTTGGATGAGACAAATGATTGAAACTTTGATGGTTTGAAGAACAATATGTACAAACTTAATGACAAAACATATTGGCCAACACAAAGGCAGTTTGGCGAAGCTGCTGGGGGCTGAAATATGCTAATAGTTTTCGTTTTCAGTGTTGACAGTAACATGCATTGCAGCTGAATTTTTGATTAGCAAATTCTATCTTACTTGCTTTAAATGCATCCTCAAATTTGGCATCTAACATCAACTCGTGTAGGTGTATCCAAAACATGCAAAGTGAAACAACAAACTTAGATAATAAAAGTTTCAAATCACCCTCCGCGATTCCACTTTCCATTCACACGGCAAATTTGCTTAATTACACACTTAATATGAGTTTCCATAATTACAAAATTGTTTCAAATCAAGCAATCTCGGTACGTGTGAATGCCAGGAGAGACCTGTAAACTGTGTGTAACATCTGCTGTTACATACTATTAACACAACCGTTATTATCTACCACTGTATCATTGGAATGCATTTGTGTATTTTGAGGAATTATTCAAAACTTCACAAGTTATCTGTTCCCATCAAACAGAGTTCCCACAAAGAATTAGGAAATAATTTTAGTGCATTTTCATCCTTTTATAATGAAGTTAATATTTCAGAACTACACCACAGTTCTGTTCACCAGTACTGTGAAAGTTCTTAGTTGATATACCACTAGCTATCTGTGACTACTAGCTATAAGTGACTGCTAGCCACTTAACCATCACATTGCACATAACCATTGCATGTTTCCGGGCATGTGACCAGACATTCAAGTTTCATAGTTACTCTTTTCTCACCAGGGAGATACATTTTGAAAAGAGGAAACATTTGGATCCAGAAAGGTTTACTGGTACAGGTACTTAAAAACTTAAGCTCTCTGACAACAGTGAACTCATACACATATAATTATGTTGTGTTTTTTTTTCCTTTTTTTTAAAGGGGATGGCTAGTAACCGATCAATGGGAATCAGTGGGAATGCTAAGGGATGATTGTTCCAATCCTTGTGGGATTTATTTAAGAGTACATTATTATATCTACTGTTGTGTGAAAATTATTTGCTTCAGAACGGTCTCATATTCAAGTAATGTGCAGATTAATGCCCCGTCACTGACCAGGGACACTTACCTGGAAACATTAAACTGCACATCACTTGAATATGAGACCATTCTGAAGCAAATAATTTTCACACAAGAATAGATATATAGTGTACTCTTAAATGAATCCCACAAGGATTGGAACAATCATCCTCCAGCATTCCCACTGATTCCCACTGATCAGTTACTAGCCATCCCCTTTAAGGATATGACACCAACTTGCCACAAAATTAAGAATATTTTGATTTGAGATTTTCAGATTTAGGATCTTATGTGACTTCGGTGCTGACAATTTACCAAGCATTTGTCTTAAAGAGTGTCTCCTGCTCATGACCACTCATAGAGCAAAATTATGTGTGTGACACATCTAATGCCTCGTCACCCATACTCTCTCAATCAATCATTTGATAAGGATGTGCTTCATCATCTTTTAAGATCTATCATAAGGTAATCATCTGACTTGCTAGAACTTATACACGGTTCTCATGAAACACTATCTGGTACAACCCAAAATGTCTTTGCATAACTTCATTTGTTGCCTGACATATTTGCAGGGCCCAAGCGACTATGGCGCCTTTCTTCCTTCCTCTCAATGATTTCAGGTCCATATTATACAAACACAGGGAAACCCCATTGTAAAAAGATAGCCAGCACTGCTGGTTTCACCTTATAACTGGTACCTCGTTATAAATGAACTTTAAAAAGAGACCATCTTACAATACAATGATTGAAAATCGGGTATCCAATAATTCACTTTGTGAAAAAGTTGCACCTTGTTTGGTAAAGGAGAGTGCTTCACAGCATACAATTCTGCAGGAACGGTGGTATTCGCATTTACCGTTTATCTACGGAGTACTCCGCAGATCCCTCTGGGGACCTGCGCCAACCGATTTCCACACTAAATTCATCTCACTCTCCCAATAAAGAGGCATGTTTTGAAATGCTGTTACAACTTGGCTGTCTCCACAGATTATACCATTCAACAACACAGAATGCAACTATTAAAAGATTAAAAATCAATAGCATGGCCATAAAACGATCACACAAGAAAGAATGCTATCTTGTAATATGGGACAATTTCTATCTAGGCATCGCTATACAAAGCTGTCTTGTATACATTGCTCTTTTGAAACATATCAATAAGCCAGAGACTCCAACTCTCGTTTTCGACGGGAGATCTCCCGCCGAAAGCCCATTTTTGCAAAATCTCCCAATCTCCCGTTCTCCCGCTTGAGATTTGATTTCTCCCGCCCTGGCTCTGTGTCTCCCGGTGGAAAGGATTTCTTACTCATTGCTATCATATGTTGAAAAAAAAAAAGCCTTAGATAGCACCAGAGAACATCTAGAACCCTAGGAACTTCGCGCTTCGCACACATCAACTTGAGGTCTCCCGTTTGCTAGGGGTTTCGGACGGGAGAATCTCCAGATCAGAAGGTGCTTGGGGTTAGAGTCTCTGATAAGCACAACTGGGAACTTCAGTACTACCACTACTTCCTTTAACAATTCTGACAAATAGGATCATATACATCAGCGGTGGGATTCACAAGCAATGCACATCTTTTATTTAAGCTTTCTTCTTAAATCACTTCATCTTTTATTTAAGCTTTCTTCTTAAATCACTTATCTATTTGAATGACATTAAGCATTAAAGAATGTAAAAATGTTGGGTGGGCCTACACCACACACAAAAAAAATTATAAATTCATAGCAAAACTTAACCAAAGGAAACAGAAGCATGACATACTTCCTCATTATGCAGTATAAAATATCAATTATCCGATGTATGACTGATACTTTCTGTGGAATATTACTTCTGTGTGCATTCATCCATTGTAAAATCAATACTTATTACATCCAGTTATTACTCACATGGTTGCCCACACATGGCAGCATAGATGCGTTCAGCATGCGTGAATGACAAATGCATTTTTCATTTGTAAAGAGCAATATTTGTTCCTACAGATATTGGGTAACATGACCTTTCTATCAGGTTCACTATAGAGTTCTTCTATATAAATGCAATAACTTATTTTAGTACCTTCTTACAGACAGCTAGCATCGCTTGCAAGACTGTCAATACAAAACACGTATACAACACATACACACAATGTAAGTGACTGTCAATACAAAACATGCATACAACACATACGCACAATGTAAGTGACAAATACACGTACCCCAGGGTAATGCCGTAACATTAGGCTTTTCATTTCATTATACTCACATATCCGTAGACATGTAGTTTGGCAAAAGAGAATAATATGCCTAGCATAACACATGACATGCATGATAAACACCTTAGGTTCCTAAAGTGGCGTTGGTATGAAAATTTGATTTGAATTCTTCTACTTTAATATAAAACATTCTTGGTGACGAGGATTTGGACTCTCTGGAAAATATTTACAGACTTCTTGACAAATATCAGTAGAACCACATTCACATACAAATATTACAGAATATTTTCTATGCACAGATATTTCGAAAGATAAACTTATTCAATGACATCGTACTTTAAAGCACAAAGCACACAAGGGCTATGTTAATCACACATTACATGCATGGGATGTCGGTGCGTTATTTTGATGCATCTCAATAGGCAAAAAGAAGAAAATGACAATAAATTAATGAATAGATAAAATAAAATATCAGGATGGCTTTCACATTCTTTCATTACAACAAGAAAAGGTAATTCTTAATTTATAACTTTCAGCTGAATCAGAGAAATTGGGCACCTTTGAAACACCTTTGTCATAATGATTTTTTCCCCCAGACATCTATAATCCAACATCTGTTTTCGTAACTTCATGTGCAAACAATATGGTCAGATGTTCCATCCAGAAGAATTTCCTATAAATAGGCTCCTACACTTTAAAGGGATTGTATAGCTTTGGTTGAGACTTAATTTCGGGTTTCTAACATTTTTTGGTGAGATAATGAGAAACCTCTTATAAATGAAATATGAAAGAGCATGTGATTCTATGAGGAATTCAACATTTATTTGATGAAAATTGGTCTTGAAATGGCTGAGATATCCACAAAAGGGCATTTCTAATAAAGTGTGGGACCCACACTTTATCATGATCGCTTTGTTTTACTTTGTTTTTGGATGTTTCAGTCATTCCAAAGCCGATTTTCATCAAATAAACTTTGAATTCTTCTTAAAATGTTATGCTCTGTACTATATCATAAGCGTTTTCTTGGCATCTCGCAAAAAAGTTAAAAGCCAAATTATCATCTCCACCAATACTGGATACCATCCCTATAAGATTAAGTCTGCTGGATTTACACTTTTTTGACCCTAAAAATACAACCCTCCAATGCATAGTATAACACCTTGTACCCATTTGCACAGCCTGAAGAGAGAAAAAAATGCTTTATTTTTCCATTTTGGTGGGTAGTACAGGTACTCAATAGCGTCACTTAAAGTCCGACTACGGTGGTACATTACTAAGTTATTTTCATCTGACTTTATGGTTCTGAAGGGAGATCATTCTCTTGTTCATACTTTAAAAAGTCAAGGTATTCTTAGGTAATACATTTGTGAAATCTTATTGAATAAATATATTTTTTTTTTCACAGCTCGAACACACTGCAAACAGACTTCAAATTCTTCAAAGAGGACAGTCCCAACGTGACTACGAGATTCAGTATTAAATCTACATTGCAATAAATATATAAATAGATGAGAACGCAGGATACCTCACATAAGTCGACACGCACTGCACCAGAAAAGAAAAAAAATCTGTTGACTCATATGCATGTTGACATGCAGAAGTCAATAGACGAAACGAAGAGGAAAATTTGTGACCTATTCAGTGCGTCGACTCAGCATGATTTGTTGACTTATGCCAGGTTTACTGAATTTCTAAATTATTAAAACATAGCCTCTCCCTTCTCTCTCAATCTGATTTATTAATATATTTACCAACTGTCACACGTGACTCGAGGGCTGCTGTGTGAGCAAAGTGCTAAAAACCTATTGAGTGATAATATACTGCATATTCACATGTGATAGCACTGACCACGTCAACCAATCATCTTGTTTCTGTTGTCATTTTGAGGTAAGAAAAGTCTCTGAGATGTCATGCATAAGTCTATAAGATAGCATTCAACAGTAAAGAGGAGAAAATGAGAAATTGGGGGAATTTTTTTTTTCTTCTCTCACTGACAGTAATTTGTAAACATACATGTACATATATAATTGTTTCTATTAACAAATAAACAAACCAAGTCTGCATTTCTGGAACTCTAGGAGAGTTGAAAGGGTGTTTGGAGGAAATGCTACCGTTTTAACAGCTGTATTCCAGATGACATGATAAATTCACTTCCACATACACCAATGACTAATGTGCAAGCAGAGTTAAAATATTTGCTTACAGAGAGTGAGAGAGGTACAGTAAGGGGAAAAAAAAAAACCAAATCTGTCAATATGCTTGTCAAACAATGTGCAAAATGTTCCATAGTCTCCTCTCTGTCATTGGGCTATGAGTTGTAGACATGATGCCTCAGATACCCATTGTATGCACATCTGCTGGAGAGTTTGCCAATTCACTCAACGTCGAGCCAATTACCTGAAGTGTCTACACAACCGAGCCCGCAAAATTGGTAATGCTACCCCCTTGTGCTTAGCAGTGTTTGCTGCTTTCACACGACATGTCTAGAAACAGCAAAATGATGGAATCGTCCAGATATCTTGATGTAAGCGGGATGTGTGTTTCTGCAAATATGCATCACGCATGACAGAGAATGAGAGGGATAGAGAGATAGAAGGAAAGGTATACCAAGAAACAGCTCACCACCAGGCTACTCTGGTTGTAACTGTATGCCGTAATTGAAACACTTTTCACAATGACTTGAGCAGTCTGCATACTTCATTACTAACAAACAGTGCTCATCACTTGCACTCATTTGTGTATCACGCACTAGGCCTATGGCCATACAGGGTAAGCTCCATTTCACATGCAATTATATCACTATACGTAAATCTCGCTCATGAAAACTGGGCATCAACCCCCCACCCCCACCCCAATTCTAAAAGAAATTCAAATTATATTTGATGAAAATTGGTTTTGAAATGACTGAGATATTAAAAAAAAAAAGTTAAAACAAACCAATCCTAATAATACATGTAGGTGGGTTCCAACTTTTATCAGGATTGCTATGTTTCTGAATATCTCAACCATTTCAAAACTAATGTTCATCACAGAAACATTGAATTCCCCTTAAAAATACATGCTCTTTCATATTTCACATAAGGTTTCTCATTACTTTACCTTAAAAGAAAAAGAAGAAGAAGAAGAAAAAAATGTTGGAAACCTCAAGACCCATTTCAACCGAAGCTGTACCATCCCTTTAACTTGTCAAGCTATTTCATCAGAATTCAGTAATCCATCAAAAATTGACCAAAAATTGAGCTGGTTGTAAAGTTGGCAAGCCCACTCGTATGTGTAGAAATGTGCCTCAGTGGGACAGAAAGGCCATGGTGACGCAATGGGGATTAGGTAATCTCTATTCACTGGCGAATAGTTTCCAGATACATGTATTTGTGCCATGGCGCAGAAAGCACAGCAAGGGCTAAACTGGTCTCCACTTCGAGAGTGGTCAAATCTGTCCTTCTGTACATTGGAAATACAAAGTTCCTTTCATTTTGTGTGTGTGTGTGTGTGTGTGTGTGTGTGTGTGTGTGTGTGTGTGTGTGTGTGAAAATACAATGAACATAGTAAGATAGTTTTTGATGATGATTCAAAACAAAATCACTACAAATATCAATGTAGAGTAAAACTAAATACCACAAATCATAGCTGAGGATGACTTGTATTACATCAATCATGCTTTTGACCTCCGTGAGGATGGACTAATTTTGCTATAACACGTATTTCCCATAGACGCCTGCCTGAGTATTCTCGGGAACTCGCCTTCAATGGGTTAATGTACGAAATTTGATGGTCCAATAAATAACTCCATTTGAAGCATGAGTTTTCTAAGCAATTCAGCTGTAGATCAACTGTTGTGATCTTACAAATTTCATTTGTACAGAGGGAGACAAATTGAAGAAAGCTCATACCTAAACTTCCACCCTTCTGCTTGCTTTCAAACCCACTGAAATTCACCAAATGAGGGCTACAAGCTTGCAGGTAAACTTTTTTGGACTTCCTGTATCTGCAAAATGTATATTGGCAGATTTCAACAGCTGAGATGTAATTGCAATTGTCCTCATCAAGCGTTCGCATATGATGATGGTCTCCTGTATTTCTGTACATCCAAGAGTTGCTTAATTTGTCTTTGAATGACAGATATATGGGATCCTATGTTTCCATAAATATATGCATAAAATAAAGCCTGTTTGTTTTCATTTTGAATTGTGTTAGAAAAAAATGTTGGATATCTGAATTAAATATTTATCTGTTTTAACAGTCAGATTCAAATTATACTGTGTTCAATTAAGTTTGTTCAATTGACTTTGTATTTCATTTACACTATGTATGAAAAAGAAATTCAGAAATCAAATCAAAATCAAGTCAAAATCAAATATGATTCAATCTATGGCATTACAGGCCATACTGAAGATTGCAAACTCACTAGAATATTAGTAACTGCAGCCAGCACAAAGCAAACTAGCTTATTATGAACATATAAATATGGATGCTATTCACTGTCAAGTACAAGATCAATATCACACGGTGTGGAATTTGCCACAGCACATTGGAACCATCTGTGCTTTATGGCCCAAATTCACGAAGGTGGTACAATCTTGTCCATGGTTTAAACCATGAACAAAGACCATGGGGCGCCAAGTGTCGCATGGAATATTTCCTTACAAAATCAGGCATTTCGTCAATGAAATGACCATTTCGTTCACAAAATAATTATCATTTCGTTGAAGAAATGTTCATTTTTTTCATAACAAAATCATTTCGAAATGACTGATTTCGTAACGAAATATTCCATGCGACACTTGGCACCCCATGGTCTTTGTCCATGGTTTTTGTCCATGGTTTAAACCATGGGCAAGATTGTACCACCTTTGCGAATTTGGGCCTAAGGTTTTACAATGCAATGTGAGCACTGTGAGAAACATGAGAGCAAATATGTATTCGAATGGTGCTAAATTTCTCCCCCATTATCGGGACGATCAGTCTTCAATTGAACAATGCACACATACATACATTGTGTACACCCACTCAGGGGGCGTTGCAAGAAAGTTGAGTTGCAACTGATTGAAAATATCTATTGCAAATATTGTAATTGACAGATCAAACACAACTTGAAATCAACTGCAAGACTTGCAATTGATTTGGGAATATGCAATTGATTGTAACTTTCTCACAACGCCCCCCTTCGACCCTCACTGCTCAAGAAAATTTACGCTATGTAAGAACACATCTATGATATACTGAAGTCTGTTGGGCGAAGTGACATTCTTATCTACTCTTGTTCACTGACGATGCTAGTTCAATCTCCGTTGTTAACTCCCACTGAATTATTTTTATCATCATTATGAACCATCAATGATAACAGTTTTCATGCTCTGCATGAAACATGTAAACTTCATGTCCAAGTATCAACACACTCTGTTTCAATTATTCTATACACTTGGTGTATTGGTGCAATAAATTACCTAAGTGCTACCATAAATTCCCCAGGAATGTTCAATTTTTAAGTACTTGTTGGCCACAAACCTTATCGCACTCAATGCATGACAAATAGAGTGCACACTATGACACGGCCTCATTCTTCTGCAATAGACTTGATTGACAATAAAACAACGTTATTAGCATATTTAAATGTTTGACCCTTTTACACGTAAGCAAAATTATAGTAAAGTGAAAGAGTCTATATCAAATGTAAATATTTTAAATTTCTTATTGGTTTCCCCCTTTTTTTTGGGGGGGGGGGGGAGTTAGAGAAAAAGAGGAAAATACAAATATTACTCTCTGAGTCACTGCTGCCTCTTTTTCTTTTCTCTTCAATGGTATAGCACAGGGCCACACACACGCACACACATACACACAAAAATATTTTTAAAAAATCAAAAAAATATGCCAGGCCACCAAACTTCACAAAAGGTGACCTTTTGGTGGCCTCATTGGGCAACAAAGATTCAAAATGGAATGCTTCCATTTATCATTCTTTGCTTTAATTTTGGGCCACTATAATTCTTTTTCTGGCCATCAGAATTTCAGATTGAAAGGTTTTAATGGCCCAAATGGGCTATCAGAGAATTAAAAAAAGAAGAAGTTAGTGTCAAGCCATGGAGTAGTGCCATGATGCAAGTTGCACATTACAAACATCTGCCTTCGCTTGTGCGATGTTCCTCGCATAGGACGAACAGACAAAACATAGCTCAATAAACACGAAACTGATTTGGTATCATACAAAGCATACTGGGTGTAACATCTTGCTTCAAATATCGCATGGAATGGCAATGAAAAACAAGAAAGAAAGAAGATAAAATATGCTGTAGTAACTATCCAGTGAATACATATGATTCCTATACCTGCCTTTTCCCCCGATACACAATATATACATGGGGGGGGGGGGGGGAATACTGGTTGATCTGATCAACATTATAGCTCATAAACATCTTTCAAAGATACTTGCGAAACATATTTTTTGCAAGGCTTACAGAGCAGCAAAACAGGTTGTAGTAAGTAAAAAGTTGTTACCTTTAGACTTATTACATGTCAGACTACTTTATGCAAGCATGGTTTCAGAGAAGCAACAACAGCCCATCTATGAATGCACTGTACTACAGCTGTACATCGCATTAGGCAATGTTGATACAGATTCGTATGCAAAAAAAAAAAAAAAAATTAATGACCACATACACACAAAGAACGCAGTCTGCTGTGCAGTGGTGGGGTGAGATAACAGTCAATTTCAATGACATTAATATCCACATTTTTGTGCATTGCAGGTTACAGGCTTCTGCCTGGCATTGTTATGCCCTCAATCTCCAATCTGTTTTACAGATACAGTACATGAGGCACACTTTCTCATTTTCTTGAAAGGTGTAAATCACAGCCAAGTTCAGACTTCTCTGTGATAGATATATGAGGTTTGTTTTTTCTTTTTCAAAACACATCACCAAAAAAAAAGTGGACACACCCAGTAAGAAGTGAATATGTATACAGATAAAACATGCACATTATAGTAAGGTACTCTTCAGACATATAAAAAATAGTTAAACATTTGCTACAGACACAGTACTTTGATTTGCAGTTTTCTATTTTCAAAAAAAAAGGGGGGTTCGTAAGTACTATGTTTGATTTCCACATCAAGTACATACAACACTAATCAGCAGCGATAGCCCTTGACAGTCTTTTGGTCAGTCCATATTCGATTCATTTCAGTTGCAGTGACCATGTGAGTTGTAAATATGCGCTTGTACTTGCAGTACGAGTAAGGGGTCCGCCAGTTGTTGAAGGACTTGTGATTAACTGGCACGACATGCAGCTTATCTAGGCATATTGCAACAAACACATCCTCTAGATAGAGAAAAGGTGTGGAGAGCGAGGTCTGGTAAATCCTGCCGGGCATGTCCCCGGACATCATGTAGCCCGTCCCCGAACAGAACGGCGGGTACTTGCTCCCTGGGTAGGTCTCCCGCGGCATGTACCACTTGCTTTTGGGGTCGCGGATTGGGCCGCCGTTTATCACAAAGCCTGTCACGTAGCTGGAGGTCTTTGCGCCAGGCTTGCTCAGGTAGTCGACGATGTTAGCATAGCTGACATACATATCATCATCCGTCTTCATGACATAGCTGGCCTGCGGGCAGTAGATGCTGGCCCACTTCATACCCATGATAGTCTTCATCGTCAAGTTCTTGTAGGTGTCCAAGAAGTCCTCCATCAGGATGTCCTGGTACTGTCGGCTCTCCTGCTCCACTAAACGCTGGTGGGCAGGGTTGCTGTTTTTGGCCAAGAGAAACAGAGTGATGATGGGTTTCCCAGCAATCTCTGTGGGGCTGCCCCAGGTCCTACGTATTGCGTTTCTTTGGTCAAAATTTTTGTGGATACTGAGAATGAGAACCAGGAAGAAGACGGGCTTATCACTGCCATCAGCATTCTTGCACTTGTTTGGTTCATTGATCACATAATTGTAGTTGTGTGGGAATACAACTTCTTTGCCATCCACGTTGCCCCCAGACAACAGCCCCCCAAGGCGGTCTAAAACCCCTTGTGACTTACTGTCAGCATCCTTAGGTTTCTCTGCCCCTTCTCCCACTTGGCTCTTGCCTGCTGGGTCCTTGTCTTCAACAAGCATGCCATTATCCAGGAGTTTTGACCCCTCCTTGGTGGTGGAGCTGACGTTCGCTAACTTTGTGTCCCCGACTTTGTGCTCCAACGGATTCGACTTGCCCCGGTGGATGTACGTATCGGTGGCCTTCCTGGAGTTCTCATGCTCGCTGATTGCCCTCTCCAGCATCACCGTGAGGTTCTGACCGCTGACTCCATGTTCTCTCACTGCCTCCTTCACCAGCTGCGATATCCTGTCCTGGTAGTCGTCGCCGACCGCCATCAGGTGCTTGCCCCCTGCCTTGTTAGGGTATTTGGTCTTGCTGAAGACGGAGACGCTTCCCGACATTATGAAATACAGGAAGACATTCACCACGGTGATTGCCAAGAGAAAGAACACGTTCCTGGAAACTCGCGTCATGGTGCCGTTCTGTTCACATTAACATCATGACAAACCAAATGGACTTTCTACCGCTGCAATAGCGACCCTGTGCAATGAAAAATACAAAGGGGAGAGAGAGGACATTTTAGAATAATATGATTCAAATTACCTTAACTGTTTCATTCACTGATTTCTTTATTCAAATCATTCCTTTTACAACTTCACTCTGAGATTAATTTTTGTCTAACAGTCCAAATATAACTCCATCTTCAACTTGTTTTTTTATTTCAAATTTACACTAAAATTATATCAAAATTCAGATCTAAAGTTGCTCAAAAATGCATCTCACTGCTACTTTCTAAAATGAAATGAGACTCAATTCTTGAGGAAGAAAGACAAGAAAACCCACACTCAGTATATATGTCCCATACACCGTAATTGTCCAGACCCACACAGTACTGTAAAACATGATATATTCGCGGCATGAAATTTTCGCGAATTGGAGCTGACAGCCCTTTTCGTGGCATGAAATTTTCGCGAATTGCCACTGGTGTTCAATGCATGTAGTGTAGACAAAAACTTTCGCGAATTTTGGCGCTCGCGAAATTCGCGAAATTAAAATGCACGCGAAAATTTCTCGTTTTACAGTATGTTCCAACTGGTGTTGTTCCCAAACATTACTGTAAAACGAGAAATTTTCGCATGCATTTTAATTTCGCGAATTTCGCAAGCGCCAAAATTCGCGAAATTAAAATGCACGCGAAAGTGTTTGCCTACACTACATGCATTCAACACCAGTGGCAATTCGCGAAAATTTCATGCCACGAAAAGGGCTGTCAGCTCCAATTCGCGAAAATTTCATGCCGCAAATATATGTTTTACAGTATATGATAACTCTGGATATGATTGTGTATTTAATTGTTACTTGATTTAAAAAGATGTTATTAGGCACTGCTTTTTATGGTCTCCATTCTGTTAGTAGATGTCAGGAAAAAAATCACTTAACCGGTTCTATACGGGAACCTGGTGGCATGTGTATTACATCTATGAGGATTTCAAAGTTAATTACGGAATGGGTTAAGAGGGTTCAAAATAGCCCCCCCCCCCAAAAAAAAAAAAAAAAAGAAAAAAAAGAAAAAGAAGAAGAAATTGCCAAGAGGGGGGACACCCCCCTCTCTGGATTGATTGAAAACAGTTACTTGCAACCATATATTCTCAGCAGTGCAGCTAGACTTCCAGATGGTGGACTGTACTGAACATCAACAAAAAGATTTAATATGCCTTCATGCACAAACACTCATCACTCTACAAATTTTATTCAATATCCACAGCTTTGTTTTTGTCATGAATTCATATTTTCCCCCTGCAGAAAGAAAAAAATTTCGCGCAGAGTTGATACTTCATGCGGACATCTGGAGAACAAGTGTCAGCTCTTCCACTTTAAAGTGGTAAAATCAGCATGCCTTGTAAATGTTACCATTCTACTGTTCCCCCTGAAGTAGCGATTCCTTTTCAATAGTCCGAATTATCGATGACAAAATAATCTGCATTTGATAGTCCAGAATAAAGTAATTAAACACAGTCCTGCGTTAGTTCCCTGTCTTGCTCTATAAGTCAAACTGGTCCAGTCTGTTCAGTCAAGAGTTGTGACTGCACTTGAGCAGCTAGAGATGCCAGTCTGACTAATGCTGGAAGCAAAACATGAACTTTCAAGCCAAGTACGTATACAACTAAAAAACCGGAGACAGAGAATGAACCGCAGTAATTAGATTTTTTTCAAACGAGACAGCTAGGAAAAAAAAAAGAAAAGAAAAAAAGATTGGGCCAAACCCCACAATGTCAATATTCCTTATTTAGATGCAACCTGGAAACAGAATTTGTATTCACTATCTCCCCTCCACCCCCCCCCCCCCCCCCCCAGCTTGATCACAGTAAGTCATGAATGACTGAAATGTGCACCTTGCCAAAATACTGCCAATATGCTCATGGGGAGTAAGAGACAGGAAAGGGGATTTCTCCTGTTGCATGACATAATCAGCTTCTAAAAGAACAACAAAAACTGACCTCCAAACTAAAACAAAAACCCCACAACTTACGGTGGGTACGATGAGAAATGGGCGACAAGCAATGTCAAGTGTCAGGGTACACCGGCAGAAAGGATTATTTTGACTATCAGTCATTGTCATATATGTCAGTTTGAACAGACATAATCAAATATTTAACCTCATTAGTTCACAAGTACTGCTTCATCAATTCAAATCACAAAACAGGAGAATGAAGGACAAACAAAGTGATCCAGAAGAAAGTAAAGCTGCACAGGAAAACTATTTTCACATCAAAAGGACGTCATCACCGAAAGCTATTTTATAGTTAAAAGAGCAAAACAGAATATGCAGTGGATTCTCTGAACTCAGAAATTATTTGGAGTGCACAGAAGATAAACATACTATGTACACTTTCAGATTATAATTTTGTCCAACTTCAGGATGAACATAACATAAATTGCACTTCAATATGGAGGAGACTGTTTATCTGATGCACAGACTTCCACACTTGATTGAGTCCATCACTGTAAGAGTTGTGGAGTATTCAGACACTGAAATGAGTTTCCATACCAACAGCTACACCTTGCAATTGTGTACCGGGTATTTCCACAGGAAAGGGGGACATTTCAGGAATGTCAGACAAAAATGCAACAGTTTGGTCAGTCCAAGTCACACACGCTCATATCCAAGGGTGAAAACAGTAATAAACAGTGTCCAACTGAATTTTAAGGCTGCTATATATTATAATCGATATCAGGCCATTCAGTATTTCACCTTCATATTCAATACATAGATGTCAAACGACATAACATAAAAATATTGTCCCAAAATTTCCTTTCAGCAAAGAATTCTATTAGATTGCTTGTTTATAGCAATTTGGGGATAAAGTTATCAAGTCTCATTAAAGTGTTCTTAAAGATTATATTGTATTGGAGTAATGCAAACTGGAAACAGAATATAATGTGACATCGCTGAAATGTCCCCTCTTACTGTGGAAAACCTAATTGGCATTTCATACGACCATGCTTTGCTACATGTACATATACATTTGTACACAATCAAGTTGGAAGCTTTCTCCCAAATCCTTTTTTACTGTTAAAGTGTTCAGACTGTGATCTATGCGACCATAATATTGAGAAAAAAAACCAAGTCAATTGGAAAACATTTCCATATCACATCTACCACACATGAAATGAGAAATCTATGCATTTAGGAAACTTTTTTTCCCCTTGACTTTACAAAGACAGCTAGATAAGCATGATGTGTTTACTAAACACATGATTTCTTTGTAAGTCTGAACCCCTTCTAAACCTACACTACAGAGATGTCTATCACTACACGAATAGTATGCTGATAATCTGCTGACGATTGTATACATTTTTAAGTGTGAGATACAGATAGCATATCAAAAACTGATGCAGATTGGCATGCAACTACTTGAACACCCAGTGGCATAGGAAAACATCGGTGGTCCAATTGCATACTGTATACGCCGAATATTTCGCGAGGTTTTTATTTTCGCGAATTTCGCGAGTCAGCTGCTATTCACGAAATTAAAAACACGCGAAAATATTGACTCTAATGCCGGATATGAATGTGACGTACGCATATATACATTTTCTCTGTTCAGTAAAGGACTCCACGATCGCGAATTTAACCACTCGCGAAATTTTCGGGAAGTCCCGATTCACGAAAATTTAGACTCGCGAAATATATGGCGTACTGTATACAGTAGATCCTTATTCGCTGCCCACCAGGCGACATTCACAAACCATGAATAGCGTCTGTCAACGAATATTTATAAATGCATCGAAGCTTGCACTCACTGGCAATGGTCAACTCAAGTCAAGAATCTTCGCCTCTGTATGTACTTTCACATCAGAGAGATCAGTGATAAAGATGTACACAATGGCCCGAATTCATGAAGGTGGTACAAATGAAACCATGGTTTAAACTATGGACAAAAACCATGGAGTGCCGAGTGTCGCACGGAATATTTCGTTATGAAATTGGTCATTTCATCGACAAAATGACTGTTTCGTTAACGAAATTATCATTTCGTGGAAGAAATGTTCATTCATTTACAAAATGTCATTTCGTTACAAAATAATAATTTCATTGACGATATGACTGATTTCGTAACGAAATATTCCATGCGACACTTGGCGTTCTATGGTTTTTGTCCATGGTTTAAACCATGGTTTCATTTGTACCACCTTCGTGAATTCGGGCCAATGTGTTACAGGGATTCTAAAATATCATCCAAGCAGGGCCAACCTTCCCACTTGATGCTATCCCCGCTGTATCCCATCACAAGTTCCTACCTGAACTACTATTAAAGGCAAAAATCATCAACTGCAGGATTACTGACATGTTTTTTTTTATTTCAGACTGACTTTTACATTTTGATAGATGTCTAGTGATGGCTGGTGATAGTTGGGTGTACATATATGACAGATAGTATGTGTGGGATTATATATAATTTTTTTTTTTTTGTGAGGGGAGGGTGGATTTTTAGGGGGTTGGGGAGACATGGCCTACTCAAGAGGCTATGATGAAACTTTCAGCTGAAAAGATACTGTTTCATATTGTGGCGATGCCATTTCCCAAATTGTCATATTTTACTGAATGAGCTATGTGATGACTTTAAATGCATGAAGAAACATCAGTCCAGCATACAAATGTTTGGAAAATTATGCCCTCACAATGAAGGGATCTATGAACAATAATCACCACACTGATAAAATCGATTGAATGGTTTATTCTAGTATTATTGTCTATGGGAAATAGTGAGCATCATTTTGAGGGTGCGTTAATCTAAAAATTTTCTGAGGCAGAATCACCATCCGACACACGTTTGAAGCATTTTCCGGGGCTAGATAAACGCAACCGTGTTTTCAAAAGCGTTTAGAAACATCGTTTGAAACACCATTCAAAGGGCATTTTGAAAAGTGTTTGAGACCACAATCGCCTTTCTGCGAGTAGAAAATACAATGCCGTTCGAACCACGTTTATATCTCATGGTCAATTCCCAGCTGTTTCCGTTTGTGTGTGAATGATGAGGCATGTATGGTGGTATGCAGTTGACCTCTTCTTCCTGGGTCGAATGGCGCAAAGCCGCTGTGCAGTGAAAACACATGAATCGCGATTGATGATGGTTCGATAAACGCTGCACCCCAAGAATCGCATTTCAAACCACGTTCGCATACACCGTTCCAAACACGTTTTGAAACATGATTCTCTCTCTCAAGTTAGATAAACGCAGTCTGAAGCACTGTAATACCCCAATTATACACTGGGCTCAGGAGTGCTCCAGGAGCTCTCTTGAAGTGCTTCGACTCATGCCCCTCTGTTATGTTCATACAGAGACTTGATGTTCGCCGAGACCATACGCAAAGTGGCTAAGAGGGTATAACTGTCATGGTAACCTTTGACGACTTCGAGAATAAAACTGTATGCACAAACGGTACGCATGCAACTTTCGAAGCGCTGTAAAGGGTTGCGATTTTATACAGAGCTTACTGTGGTTCTTGAGCACTCCAGAGCCTACATGTAGGATCAAGAGGGGAATAACTTTGGAGCACTCCAATTCCTGACTGTCTAACAGGTTCATACAGAGCGTAGGCTAAGATGTTTATGATGAACAATAAACATCTGGGCTGTTATGTTCACTAAGCGTATGGTATGTGGCGTTATTCATTTGCTTGCGTTTTAGAAAAAAATGGAAACAAAATATGCATAATGGCACCATTTCATTTAATTTCTTGTATTTATTTTCATTCAAACGAAAAACACAGGTGTAGAAAACGTAGTGCTAAAGAACAAAACATATCGTTACAGATAAAATGACAATGGTAATGATAAAATGACCCTCTCCCTCAGCCGAGCAAGGTGCTGGTTTTGTGGATCTCGTTGTCGAAGTAGTTGAGGTGGAATCAACGACATCTTAGACCTCGTTGACCTCTCTGATGCAGAGAAAGAGCGTTATTGTTTATACCCAATGGACATACAGTCCCAAAGATTGCTTGTGAGAACGTCCTGGCAGGGAACGACGGGCCTCGCTCGTACGCCGACAGGAAACCTCTGATGCCCTGCCGATCATCGGTTGGCCGCTGGTCGATTTTTAAAAAATCGACCGGAGGCCGGTGGGAGACCGCTCAGTTGCCGACGGGTCATTGCTTGGTGACTGATCGGACTCTGTGCTGAGAGGATCCTCGCATTTCGCCAAGTTTGACCTAAAATTGGCCGGCAACTGATGGGTCACCGACAGGGCATCGACAGATCATCGCTCGGGCACTGCTCGATTTTCGCTGGGGCTGTCAGCCTGCTCGACAGCCCCAAAAACTGTTGGGCAGTGCCAAAATCTCAGCGGCGACCGAGCAGGCTACAAATCGGTCGGTTGCCGCTCTGAGTTGTGACCGTAGCCTTACAGGTGTTCAAGAGCACTCCTGGTGCACTCTAAAATGCCCTGTATAAATGGGGAGTTACTGTTTATTATCACCCCATTTTGTTCTTCTGCGTAGCTTCATATCTACACAACATCAGAGACTCTAGTAACATACAGGACAATGCAGCTTAGTTTTTTATTTTTATTTTTTCATTTTTAAAGGATCTATGTCAACATCACTTTTGTGCTCAAATGGTATCTAAATACCGGGATGTGTTTAATATTTCATTAAGATTATATACATATTTTTACTATTTTTCTTCAGACTACATGAATAAGTCCACAAAAAACTTCTAGAGATTCTGCCAGTGACATCATCTGTCAATCATTGCAACAGTAACTAATATGATTAACAAAAGACGATCACACTCCTGTTTCTCTAGACTGAGCATAACTTGCATGTTTCCATGTCACTAGTATGATTAACCCGTTGAGGACGGGCTGATTTTGCTACCACACGCATTTCCCACAGACATTTGCCAAAGTATACTTCGAACTAGTCTTCCACAGGTTAACAAAACACAATGCAGGGAAGCATGCACGCTATGCTCGGTTTCAGGGAAGGTGCATTCCAACGTCTTTTGTTAATCATATTAGTATTTTAGAAATGATTGATAGATGATGTGACTTGCAGAATCCTGGTTGAGAAGGTTTTTTCATGGGTGTATCCAAGTAATCTGAAGAAAAACAGTAGAAACATTATAATAGCATATGGCACATACAAGTTAACATTTCATATTCTTTTGGCCATATTAGTGATGATCAAGGTATTGTGAACCGATACAAATCAACATGCATAAATTTGCACTGCATAGGTCCTTTAACTGTAGACAATGGTGAATGGACCTGAGCTTTTATACGATTTCACAGTCATCCACGACTCCATTATGTCATCACTAGGGCATGTGTGGTGAAGCAAATTACATTGCGGTAGCATTTTTAACATGGCACAGGGACACATGTGGCATCCACCAAAACAGAGCCAACAGGGATGTAGCGAAGGCCTCCGATTCTTTCTGCCCTGAGCAACAGAGGTACAATTTGTATAACTCTCATTTGCATGATAATCATAGCGGGGGGTCACATAGAGCGATGTGCTGATCACAGCAGAGAGGTCAAAGAGTACTGAAGAGACTGTACAATGTACCAGTCTGGTCTTCAGCTGACACTGACTGTCAAGGGGAATCCATGCTGCAAATGTGACTACTGGAGCATGAGAAGGGTTCACAGTCTTGAAAAACAAACAAACAAACAAACAAACAAACAAACATACAAACAAACAAACAAACAAACAAGCAAACAAAACAATGTCTCAAAGAAAGATGCTGTGGACATGTCTGTAAGAGCCTATAATAAAAAAACATCTGAATTTCTGATCTTTGATTTTTTGATTGGTACCATAAACTGTTACTGAACAGTCTTGAAGGCACTGGGTTCTCACAAAAATACTGTCCAGTCTTGCTCATGCAGCTCTTGAACCTCCTTGCTATTATGTATTACCAGATAAACCAGCACTAGATCAGAATTTTATCTTACTTCATTTTATTTTCATTTATTCATTTTTTTAAAGACTTTCAGTGAGTGCCATGAGTGAATGTAGGGACATAGCACAAAATCAATCCTGCAAATTGATCTTGGCAAAGCATTTCATGGCATGGCAGAACAGTATCAAGTATCAGTCATAATTATAAGCTGCGTTTCAGTAGTGGAAAGACTGTTGGGCTAGCAAGAGCAATCAACAGATTATTCATTAAAACTTCCACAGAAATATATTTGTACACCTGCCCTCAGCAGCAAAAGCACACTGCAGGCAAGCAAGGTAAAACAGGATGTGAAAAGCAGACTCAAGAACAGATGGTGAACTAAGTAACTAGACAGGTCTTCAAATCCCTTCTCGTTCATTTTCGGAGAGCGAAGAAAGACATCTTGAGCTTTAGCAGTCTAACATGTGAAACATATTTCAACTCATGATTAGAAGTGGGGACTGTTCGTGCATGAACGCTGGTCACCAACTGCTATTCCATGCAACAGCTGTGTTGGAAATTCTCAACCTGTCAGTCTTTTTTTACTTTCCATACGGATGCATGCATGCAAGAATACCAGTATGTTTTTTTGCAGGCTACAACACATGTATGTAAAATACATGTATGTATCCAAAGAGTATCCAGTTGGTGGTTTTTTTTTTTCGACACCTTATTTATAATACGTGTACACGATGTCTCTTGAGATAAAATCCGCCTCCCCAAATGCCTGTCAAAGAGGTTAAAGTACCAATACACAATAAAACCCAGCAATATTCAATTGAAAAAATGCTGGCATTTGGACCAGGCCTGACGAAAACTAGAAATGTCGCTACAGCGACTGGTTATACCCCCGCCAAACAACATTTCATAAGCTTTGGTCAAAACAACATTTCATAAGCTTTGGTCAAAAAACTGAGGAAGTAGTTAAATCCGCAAGATCTTTCCTTGATCTTCTGCCATTAATATGTCGTTACCATGGCAACGTACTTTCGGGTACTGTCGAAAAATGCGTCTTGCACATCTACAACCAAAGGCACACATCTGTACCAAGTTTCATGGAAATTGGGCAAAAACTGAGAAAGTAGTTTGCAACACAAAATTTTCCATCATTTTGGCTCATAATATGTGAGCTGTTACCATGGCAACATACTTTTTGTCACTGTCAAGAAATGTGTCATGCTGACCTATATCCTAAGACAAACATTCAATATGAATTCCATGAGAATTGGAAGAACACTGATGAAGCAGTTTTGCCATGAAGCATTTTGCCCTATATTTTACCAATAACATGCCGTTACCATGGCAACGCACTTTTTGCCACTGCGGAAATATGTGTCTTGCACATTAACATATTCAGATGAACATCTGTACCTAATTTCATAAAAATTGATCAAAAACTGTGGGAGGAGTTCGCGACGCAAGATTTGTACCCATTTTTGCCCATAATATGCAGTTACCATGGCAACGTACTTTTGGGTACTGTCAAAAAATACGTCTTGCACATCTACAACCCAAGGCACACATCTGTGCCAAGTTTTATGGGAATCGGTTGAAAACTGAGGAAGTAGTTCGCGACGCAAGATTTGCAACGGACCGACCGCCCGACCGACCGCCCGACCGCCCGACCGTCCGCTGATTCCTACATGTATATACCCCCTTCAAACTTCGTTTGGCGGGGGTATAAAAAAGAAAGAAAGAGGCTTGAGAAGAAAGACAAAACTAGTTTGCTACAAGCAACAAATATAATATTCTAAACATATTCTATATCAGGAATACATTCTTCAGGCTATCTGAGAGGGTCTCTGCATCTTGTAAAACCACCCTGCTGTTTACCACTGTTCCTATTTGCCTTGTGATAGTGAGGGGTTAATACTAAATAACATTGAATAGAATACAAAGAGATTACTATGTGGTGACTAACTGATAAACTCATACTAAAAAAGGCCTAAACTCAGATGCTGGACACTTGTGTTTACTTCATTATACATCACTGAACAATAAACTTTATCTACTGAAAGAACTGCATACATAGGCCTACATGAAAACTACAAATGCATTAAACATCTAGTACAAGGTACTTGTGGGTTCACATTTGTATGTGATACACACCTGAAAGATTTGTAAATATTTGAAGTTTCATCACACACAAAGTATACTGCACAGAGGACAAAATAGTGATCTTACAGGCTGTATCTAGTTGTGATATACTTTACTACATGTACAACTTTGGATAATCTGTTGTTATAGAATAAGTAGCGAGAACTCTGCAATTTCACTGGTCAAGAACAGTGTGTGGATTTTCTACAGGCAACACGCTGCCTCACAGTGGAAACATGTTATCAAGCACTTGTAGCAAGAGTACGCACACTTTTAACAAAGTTTCGTGCACCAAGCAAGCGTTCGCACACTCAGTACGAGATGCCTATTGGCTGAAAAATCATGCCTCCAGTCCTTTTGCCATGCATCCAGTATTGGATGCATGGTTTTGTTTAAGGTGATAAGCACAATCAGGGTATGCAATCATGACTTTCTCACTTTAAAAAATTGTAACTTCTAGAAGAACGCACCAACTGACTTAAAAATTCACATGCAGCATGCTAAGACATCAGTAATCACATGTGGTACAAACTTGTAAGACAATAGTTAATTTCTTCTCATTTACTGTTAATTATTAAAGATTAATTACCAAAAAGTCCCCAAAAACCCGTGTAATGCGTCAAAAAAAGCGTTTTACAACTTACGTAAAATCGAGAGTTGAGGTCCATGTTTTAAGTCTACCCCTATGTGTTTGGTATCAAATTAATGGATTTTTTCCTGGCATTGCTTGCATGCAATAAAAAACAGTGGTTCTTTCAACTGGAGAAAGTTATGAGGTCTGAAGTCCCGTCCTGGTAGGAGTGTAATGCTGGCTTATTTTTGTGACATTGTGACCTTTTAACCCATGCTGTGCAGTTATACATGGAGAAACAGCTTATTTTTCTGCTTCTCCTGTAAGTACTGAAGACACACTACAATATGGTGTGCTGTTTGCCAATAAATGTTCAGCCAGCTTTGAGTTTTGAGCCATTTTCAAATGCTGAGGAAAATAAGTGCAGCCGTTTTTCTGTATTTTCAATGAGGTACATGTATATCCTAATTTCATTACTTAGGAGAATCTTTCCCCTTATTGAATATCCTTGTTTTTTTAGCCATGAATTGTACATATGTAGAAATCTATTGTAGGAAAATTTTAGCAAATTTGAGCAATAAGAACTTATTTTTTCATATTTTTACAAATTGCTGAGGAAAAAAAAGACCGATCCACGCCCATGTTATACTGCATGAAGGTCATATGATATTAAGTGTTCAGTGTTCATATTTCAATGCTTGTTCAATTTCTAAAGATATCATAAGCAAAAACATAGTATTTTGGCTTAATACACACGTATGTATGTCATTGTTTGAGTGTCACAGCTTGGATATCAACTCAAGTCATCATAAATCTCACATTCATTCTATCTGTGTTTACAAATATGAGAATGGATCCAAACACTGTGCGCACATTCAAGGTCAAACTGTACACATAATTTTTTGATGAAAAATATCATATCTTCCAAAGTACCAGCCCTAATTTCATAAAACTTTGTAATAATGGCCACTATAAGTCTGTTACCTATTCCTGAAACTTTCACCTCTTCACTCTTTGGCAAAAGTGAAATATGATAAAATATGTAAAAGTGGTTTAATTTGAATTCAAAACAAGGAAAAGTAGAAATTACGCGGTGCGCAATATATGTCCCCACCGGAAGTAGCATTCTGTAGCAGAATGTACAATATAGGTCAAAAATCAAGGTCAAAGGTCAAAGAAGTCAAAGGTCAAAATTCTGTGTACAAGTTTTGAAGCCCTCACCTTGTGCCATCACATAAAGCAAACGGAATCGAAATCGAGTTAGAAATGGCGAAGGAGTAGCATTTTGTAGCCAATGTACAATATAGGTCAAAAACCAAGGTCAAAGGTCAAAGAAGTCAAAAGTTAAAATTCTGTGTAGAAGTTTTGAAGCCCTCACCTAGTGCCATCACATAAAGCAAACGGAATCGAAATCGGGTTAGAAATGGCGAAGGAGTAGCATTTTGTAGCCAATGTACAATATAGGTCAAAAATCAAGGTCAAAGGTCAAAGAAGTCAAAGGTTAAAATTCTGTGTACAAGTTTTGAAGCCCTCACCTTGTGCCATCACATAAAGCAAACGGAATCGAAATCGGGTTAGAAATGGCGAAGGAGTAGCATTTTGTAGCCAATGTACAATATAGGTCAAAAATCAAGGTCAAAGGTCAAAGAAGTCAAAGGTCAAAATTCTGTGTACAAGTTTTGAAGCCCTCACCTAGTGCCATCACATAAAGCAAACGGAATCGAAATCGGGTTAGAAATGGCGAAGGAGTAGCATTTTGTAGCAAAATGTACAATATAGGTCAGAGGTCAAGGTCAAAGGTCACAACTGAAATTCTGTGTACAAGTTTCAAAGCTCCCATGTAGTGCTATCATATAAAGCAAACAGAATCAAAATTGGCTCATAAATGACAGAGAAGTAGCAAATTGAACATTTTGATCACACACGGACGCACAGCGGACGGACGGACGGACAGACAGACAGACGGACGGACACACAGACACACACATGTACGGAGCCCGTTTCATAGTCCCCTGCTCGAACTCGTTCGGCGGGGACAATTATACTGGCTTGACAGAGTATGTGGGTGAGGTCAAACTTCCGCTAGAGGAGAATGAACCCAGGAAATATAGAAATTTTGATAGACGGAAGCTCCAAAGTGTTACATTTTCCTTTTCCTGTGAAATTGGATGCATGTTTTTAACAAAACTGGAAGTGAATATAAACTAAAACACATGATACAGATAAAGATGGTTTGTAAAGTTGAATATACGATAACAGTCACAAAATCTGTAAGCATGTGACAACAACCACACACGTTTTACTATACAAGCTGAAATTTTCGCATACAGATATTTTCGCGAATTGCTACTTGGAGGACATTTGCGAGTGTTGTTAATTTCGCGGTTGGGACGGTCTAACTGAACGTAAGTATTTGCGCGTTGTTATTTTCGCGTGTTGTTATTGTCGTGGTTCAAAGGCGATTCGCGAAATTCGCGAAAATAAAACCACCGCGAAAATTTCAGCTCGTACAGTAATATGCCATGTGCAAAGAAAGGTTATACTGTACTTCTTCCAGGCAAGAATGTACACTGCACATTCATTGTACACTGGACCTCAAAATGAGAGGTTTCCTTTCTGCAGAGTTGTCTGATATTCTATGAGCTGAAATTTTTGTGTAGGTTCAATGGTATTTTTTACAAATTGCTATTTACTGAACATTTTTGCAAGTTGTTAATTTTGTGGTTACAAGGGTCTAGTAATCCAGGGCTGAACACTAACCCATTTTTTCTACTAGTCTGACCTGTCTGTTGGAGCAGTAGGTACTAAATTTTTCAATTTTCTACTGGTCCATCCCGGAAAAAGTTACTGGTCCGACTGTTAGTTTTACTGGTCATTCAGGGACTGTTGGACCAGTGCCAGTGTGTAGCACCGAGTAATTGTTACATCAAATAAGAAAGAAAAATAAGGCGACAACACATGCCCAAGTACTGAATGTTTTTACTTGATTCCCCGTACCTACACAGCAGTGTGTTCTGCATTTGAAGTAATGATCTAGCTATTCCCCTGATTTCATTTTGTTATGGCCCATGAGCAGTGGCGTATCTAGGGAAAACGGCGCCCAGGGCAAGCGCGAAAATTGCGCCCCTAATTTCTGAAAAAGTGTTCAACCCCAATTCCATCCCGGTAGGGAATTTTAAAAAAGTCCACATGATATGCTTTTTCAAGCACTTAAAAGGGGTCTTTTGAGGGTGATTTAAATGTAATAAATTTAGAAGAATTTTGGCGAGCGAGCGCAGCGAGCGAGCCGAAAATTTTTGTATATTTCCGCGTAATCATCACGTTCTTTTCTTATCTCTTTTTTTTTTTTGGATAAATTTTGGCGAGCGAGCGCAGTGAGCGAGCCGAAAATTTTTGTATTTCACCCTAAAAAACATGGAATTCTTGTCATTTTTTGCTTATTAAATCTTACAATTCTAATCAAGATATAGTGACGGCCTTATATAGATAACGATTTATACCAACAAACTGAGGACTTGAAAAAATACTCCAAATTAGTACGCACGAGTGAGCCGAAATTTGTATATTTCCGCGCCATCATCACGTTTTGTTCTTGTCTTTTTTTTTTTGGATGAATTTTGGCGAGCGAGCGCAGAGAGCGAGCCGAAAATTTCTGTGTTTCAGCCTACAAAACATGGAATTCTTGTCATTTTTTGCTTATCTCTAATCAAGATATCGTATTTGTATATTTCCCCGTCATCATTGCGTTTTGTTCTTATCTTGTTTGATTTGGTTTTTTGCGCCCCCCCCACCCCCATATGTTCGACACCTTTGGCGCCCTCGTTCGATCCAATGGGCGATCGCTTCAGAACGAAAGAAATAAAATTGCAGCCGCTGCTCCGTGTAGCATTTTGCCTTCTAACGATGGCATGTGTGAATACAATATACATTGTCATTTCGACCGCGTCATTATCACGTTTTGTTCTTATCTTCTTTTTTATACATATAAATTTTGGCGAGCGAGCGTAGCGAGCGAGCCGAAATTTCAGCTTACAAAACATGGAATTCTTGTGTGAACACAATAAACATTGTCATTTTTTGTTTTTGTCTTGTTTGATTTGGTTTTCTCCCCCCTCCCCATTCTCCCTCCCCCCCCCCCCTTCTTCCCGGTCTGGGCGAGTTTTTTTTTTTTTTTCTTCTTCTTCTTCTTCTTTCTTTCCTTTTTTTTCTTCTTTTTTTCTTTTTCTTCTTCTTTTTTCTTTTTCTTCTTTTTTTTTTCCGTTTTTTCATTTTCGGCGCCCCCAAGGAGTGGCGCCCGGGGCACGTGCCCCCCTTGCCCCCCCTAGATACGCCACTGCCCATGAGCATGACTACAAGACCAGACTACCTTCTTTTGTTTAAATTTTTTGATCCAAACTAAAAAATAATCATACTCTTGTCTAATTCTGAGTTCTGGGTAAAACCTATGAGCCCCCATGCCTTGAAATCAGAGCCTCCAATAGTACTACTTTGGCATCACCTAATGCTTATAGAGCACACAGGAGGTTTTAACCTGAAACTTTCAAGGCAAAGTATGTTTGATCAACTAAAGTTGCTTAAATTCAACACTGGCATGGCTTGATTTATTGATTTATTTTTCTTCTTTTTATTCATTCATCTTTCTAGATTTAGTCTCTTTCCATGCATTGTCGATTTCACAGATTTTTATACTTGGGCATTGTTATTTTCATGGTTCAAAGGCAATTTATGAAATAAACAAAAATAAAAATAAACACAAACAAAAATAAAATCATGTCACTGCTCACAATACATTTCTAGGAATTTGTTCTGAGGCATTAAATGTAAACATCTGGGCAATTATCATAGAATGGCATTACATGATCATTGCTTTATCTTTTTACAATCACAGCACTTTTTCAAAAAACAGTAATAACATTTTGTCTGAGTGAAAGTGTGTTACTGCCAAATGAAATCAAATAATCATGATTTCCTCTAGTATACAAAGCAAAACACAGAAGAATTACGTTTATTTGCCACTGCAAGTAATCATTTACAAAGATATGATACAATGATTTGCAATTTCCTGCAATGTTACCTTATTCTTGGCAGATCTATGTAAAAAGGCAAATATCATTGTAGTGTTTGAAACTAAACATGTTATTTCATTTTTTTTTCTTCCAAATAATCCCTTATGGCAGGAAATCATCTAAATTTGCTTTAATCTTTAATTTCATATAAACATGAATAATACAATGGTATCAAATAAGAATTGAATTAAAACTTGAATTTATAAACAGGATGTTTCTTAATGGCCACATACATGTAGCGACTAATTCCTTGACAGTGAGGACATCATGATATGATTTTAAATCATCATTAGCATTACCTGTTCTCTGCAGCGAACGTACACTACAGTCAGCTACTAATACAATGTACCTCTACACTGCCTCACGAGAGCATTTCTCACGTTCATAGCCTATCTCAAAACAGTCTGCGCAAGACAAGTGTTTCAGTGATCGGCCTTGATGCACTGACATAAACTCTCTTCTCCCAGCTTTCCCCTTTTCACCTACATGTAGCTTCACAAGACCATCACTGAGTTGTAAGGGTGTTTATGCCATTAGGCCATATCCTCTGCGCTGAAGTACAGCTACAGTGTAATATCAGTAGCCTCAAACAGTGGCTCGCAATGCATTAACCTCTAAAATATTAAATGGCTGCACAGGAAGAAAAGAAGGAAAAAACAACAAAACAAACAAGACTGCGTAGAAGCAAAGTTGACAGTTAGAGCAAGTGAGATACCAGCCTGCTCGTACATGGTGAGGGAAAATGTACCCAGTAAAGCACATGTGTACATCACAATGAGGCTTTAACAGAAATAATATCTCTTTTTGAAGCAAACTTCCCCTACAATACTGTACCTTGTCACAGTTTGCATGTAATGAACACATCATGTACAGCTGAACCTCTCTTATCCGGCCTCCCTTTATCCGGATCTCTCTATTATACCGACGCAATCTCGCCGTGATTTTTTTTTAAAAATAATTACGGGAGGAAAGGGGGATTCCCAACTCCTTGAGAACTCCTACACAAACACACATGAATTACATATACTTGATACATTTCTTAATAATTATTTAGGTAAATCATCCCCAGAATTTATAAAAGAAAATGATTTCATTCTTGCAAACACGAACCTCTATTTTGGGGTCTGTTACTGAGTGTAACAATGACAAGGTTGCAGTATACACATGGAGCTACCAAAAAGATGGAGTAACAACGAAGGCCACCAATATTACGTAACCCAACTACGAGCGGTCAGTTCTGACAGACTTCAAAGCACCGCACTCGCTGGGACGGCTTAACTCGTCCCGCAGGGGATACTTTGGCAAACGATGCTCCGAGCCGCAAAAATGACGTCATACTCACCAACATTGCACATACAATATAGTGCTGTATCGAGTCGAAAACTCGACTTGCAACAACATATGGCTGCGCAAAACTTTGCTGAAGACCACGCGCATGCGCATAATATCCACAGGCAAAACAGAGGAGATACCGAGTGCAGTGCACTTTGAACGAACTGAATTGGCCCATGAACAGCGAAGGTACTGTACAGTGTATTGTCGTCATGCTTTGTGACTGTGGTAAAGTACATACCCTAAGAATAAAATTCTAAATAAAAATCCCTCACATTTCTCCACATATTTCAATATCTGTCCGTAAAGCTGACATTTGAAACTACAATCTTACGTAAGTGTTGACTGCGTACAATTGCGTACATTTTATCTATACCGTTGTGAAGCCAGCTGTTATTTGTCTTTGTGTTTGTTCGGGACAGCGTGACGGCCATTATTGATCGTGTCGAGAGTGCAGTGTTTGTTTACATGCCGGTCGTATCATATCGTGATTTACATACTAAACGACGGTATGACATGTTAAACAATTTGTTACACTGCAGATTCACTATTTGTAGCTATAATTAATTCAGAATCATGTTAAATCGAATATGCTCGAAGTCGACGGGGCAGTTGCAGTTTGTGTAGTCCCATGCATTGACGTTCCATGGTGGAACCATGGAGCTAGGTAACTCCATGAGAACCAGTTTGCGAACGCGCTGCGGATGACGTCATTGTGCGTACGCACTGTCTCATCTGTCATCGCTCTCGCTCACGGGGGCTTAGCGAGGATTACTTTTTACGAGTCGGCTTCGAGCATCACTTCAAAAGGACCCCAACCGTTGTTACTCCATCTTTTTGGTAGCTCCATGGTATACACATTACTACATGTGGTACTACAATGGGCTACATCAGTACATGTGTATATATTTGTACTTTAAAAAAGCATTGAGTCTCCCGTATCCGGCCAAATCCCTTATCCGGATGAGCCCCGGTCCCGACTTGTCCGGATACGAGAGGTTCAACTGTAATTCATTACTTTCCATATCAACATGCCAGTTCATGGTTTATTTGCTTTAAACACTGAAATGAACAATACCCCACAAAAAAAAGAGTAGTTTACGTATGTTGCAAATGCCTGGTTAATTCTGCAAGCCCTAATTGGTAAATTCTACATGTTGTAAAATTCACTTTCATACATGTAAGACTTGTGTGAACAACTACACATAGGTGAGCATTTTTTTATTTTTTATTTTTATTTTTTGCTTTCAAGACCATAACCTCTACATGCTCTAGTATACAGTCTAGCTATGTAAACAACAGGAAAAACAATAAAATGTAATACTTGGATTACATCCATCTTTAATGATTCATGATTTTATCTGCTATCAGTCAATCAAGACACGGCTCTCTGACAATTAGTTTGCAAGGAATTGGGCTCCTATTTGTCGTCTACATACAGTGCTAAATTGCTTTTGATTATCTGTAATTTAGTGTAAATTAATTCCTCCCATTTCTTAACAGGTCTGTAATCTCACCTGGCAATGCACCAGTCATTCAAGCAGGATATATGCCACAAAATACATATTGAGCCTTTCAAGCAGTTTTACCATACTGCTATATTTGGGTCAAGTGCCTTTCCAAATATCAAGTTAAAACTGTTGTATCAACAATAAGACTTGTTTGAACAATTACACATAGGTGGGCATTTTTTATATATTTATCTTTACTTAATCATAAAGTCTAAAGTCTACAAGCTCTATATACCGTCTAGCTCTGTAAGCAATAAACAAATGTAATAACTACATTTGTAGATCACATCCAGCTTTAATCATTTATGATTTCATTACTGTCAATAAAGACACGACTCTCCAAAAATTAGTTTGCAAGGAGTTAGGCTCCTACATGTTGTCTATATACTGTGCTAAATTGCTTTTGATTGTCTGCAAATTAATTCCTCTCATTTCCTGACAGGTCTGTAATCTCACCTGGCAATGCACCAGTCAGTTCCAGCTGGATATATGCCACAAAATACATATTGAGCCTTTCAAGTAGTTTTACCATACTGCTATATTTACGTCAAGTGCCTTTCCCAATATCAAGTTAAACTGTTGTATCAACAATCATTCTCTAGAGAGCTAAATTCATTATCCCACCACTGAAGGAGAGAGAGATGCATTGTAGAGAGAGAGAGGGGGGGGGGGGGGGGAGGAGAGATAATGAGATAGATAGAATGTTGGGGGGGGGGTGAGAGGTAGATAAGACATTGTGTTCACATACCCACACATAATAATGCAGACAGAGAGGGGCACAATGTAAGGTGTCATTGAAATGTACAAATTACCTGCATTACTGAATAGCCATTGTCCAATATTTATATTCCAATGTAAATAGCAGCATTTCAAAGATGACGAATAACCTCAGTTCTCAATCTTTACTGACTAAACAGCTAGTTTGCACACAGAAACTTTGAAGATCAAAGCAATGTAGCCCTGTTGTATTGCATTGCATGTAGTATTGTCAAAACAGAGGAAAAGCTGACTACTCTACGCTGTAGTACAATCTTTGCAAACTCCCCTTCTTGTAGTAATGGGCAGTTTAATGTTTCCAGGTTAGCATGCCTGTACAGTGACGAGGCCCCGTCAACATACAGGCATGCTAACCTGGAAACATTTATTTGCACGTTATACTTCAATATGAGACTATTCAGAAGCAAATCATTTTCACACAATGATATATATATAAAGTACTCTTAAATGAATCCTACAAGGATTGTAACAATCATCCCCCAGCATTCCCACAGATCAGTTACTAGCTATCCCCTTTAAATTCATTACAGTCATCATGGAGAACATAATGTATATCAATCATACTCAGTGCTGGAGACAAAATAACTGTGCACTGTTAAAATTACTATAATGACTTCAAAATTTAGTATGTCAAAGTAAAATGTGTAAATCATTTGTTTTCTTCTATAGGCCTACATCAACCATACCATCTATTTTTTTCCATCTCTGATGTTACTTTTGTATAACTGTTTCATTTTTTTTTCCAATGGTGTCCTATCCTACTTATATTTTTCTTAGATTCTTAGTACTTTACAAAACAAACTAAACACTGAGTGACATTTTGTACGATTAATGATTTCATTCTTCACTACGACCACTGCAAAGTACATGCTCTTTCATATTTCATAGGAGGTTTCTCATTATCTCACATTATTATGAATGTTCAAAACATGAATCCTCACCTCAACCAGTACTTTACAGTCCCTTTAAGACTAACTTTGGGGGTTTTGTCGCTGACAGACAAACTAGTACAACCCACAGGAAATCCTCACCCACAAACACAGACGTTGTGAAGGGCACAAAGAGTAACATCTGTCAAATGATTTTTGATCAATGAGCTATTTCTAATATGTCTTCCAATATTGGTCTGACTTTCTCACATCAATAGTACATTGTAGGTTGAAGCTTCTCTTTGACGGTTTTTCTGTAGAAACACGTTTCTCTTCAAGGAAGCTTTCTCTTCAGGGAAGCCTCCCCTTTAATACTGACCTTACAGGAAATACTTTGTAGTTCTTTGGGAAGTTAAACATTTGAGTGATTCACTTGTTTCACTGATAACACTTTTTTTTTTAAATCAAAGAAAAACAAAATAAAGAAAGGCAGTCTACAATACAGGTACAGATTTACGGTACCATATCAAAGTTGGTAACCGCCGGAACTGTTCAGTAAGTACTACAGTAAATACCATACAAACAAGGGTCATAATTCAATCTGCATATCAAGAGCTAATCCATGCATGTTCCCCTGTAAGAGCACTTGAGCTGGGCGGTTAGCATTCAAATCAATCATTGGTACTTGCACTTCATATGAACTGTACTTGTCATTCTACATAAAATGCCCTGCCAATACCCCATTGTCTGTAGTATAACAATCAATGTGCATAGGTGGTGAATTTCACACAAATGAGAGCAATCCTGTTTCACTAGTGTGAAATTTAGCATGTCAGTGCAGGAATGACACCTGTTATGGATTGTGTCACTGATGTACTGTACATCAAATGCATGGATGCTTAACAAAAGCCAGGTTGCCATTTGAGTTACCACGATAATCATAATACATACTTCATTCAGGTTTAGAATTGGAATAATTAACAAGAGACCCGCGGGTCTAGCGCTCACCTGAGTATCGCAAGTTCACCTTTCACGCAGTCACTAACCTAAATCATTCACAGCTCTACCAAAATTTGACCAGGCATTCTCAAGTAGAAGATGAAAATGTACAATAAAGGCCCAATTTTTTTAAGATTCCTTAATTTGGGGGGATTGGGGCCCCCTGGGGCCCTCTGGGTGGGGCATGGTGCCCATTTTGATAAATTGAGATCCTGACCCCCTAGGGATGCTACCTGCCAAGTTTGACAAAAATCCATCATGAGGTTTTCAGGAAGAAGATGAAAATGTACAATTCAGGCCCCCATTTGGACCCTTCCAACCACCCCCCCCCCCCTACCCAAGAGGGG